>NC_091433.1:139983727-140287491 GCF_964237555.1 Oryctolagus cuniculus
ATCCTCAGAGTCCTCAACATAAACAATCTGGCTCATACAGAGAATAAAAATCCCTAATTTATTCAATATATTATTGTATTTTAGATTTCTTTTTATAATAACTGATAATTGATGTCCTTTTAAAATGTTAATCTAATTTTTCCTAATAACAGACTGTTAATACATATAATTTGGGAAAATTAAAATTTTAGCTTGAAATTAATTTTAAACCCTTGATTTGTAGAAGTTAGCTGCTTAAAATGTAACAAATAAATAAATAAATTTAACCTTATACATATTTTATGATGATAAATACTTAGATATTTAGAATACCTATGTATGAAAACTACAGAAAAAGTTTCTATCAAGGACTACCAAAATCTCTGGTAATTTTAGTTAATGTTGGTTTTTTTTTTTCAATCAATTGGATGATAAACTGCTTCTTTTGTTATTTGGAAAAGATCTAGTAATCTTATTTCAATCTGCCACAATTATCTGCATGACAGACTATTGAAATCAATATTTTCAAATCAACATGAAAAGTACAAGGCTGACACCCTACCCTTCACTGGAACAAAAAATCTGTTAAAGCCTTATTTCCCACATTCTCTTAGTTCTACCAAATAAGCCATTTGGAGTTTTTTAAAGGCTAGCTAAACAAAACAAAAAAAGGTCACTGTATCTGTAGCTCTTTTGATTATTGGTCTTTGCCTTTAACTAACAACTAACCAAACTAAAACCCTGTCCCATATATACAGTTTTCCTTAGAAGAGTCAAACATTCCTGTGAAGCTTTAAAGACAGACACTGAAAACCATTCAGAAGTTACTGCTAACTTGCAGTCTGATTCCACTACCTGCTAAGTGAAACTGGGAGGCTTCTATATCAACTGAGTATAATGCGTGGGTCATTGTGCTGGCAAAATGAATATTAGGAGGAAAAGTCAAATAAGCTTTATGATAGCACTCTAATTCTTCTCTGATATTTCTTTTTCAAAAAAGCTTCCAAATATCTAGGAACTATCTGCAAACACAGTACATTGTTGTTGCAGAAAAAAAAAAAACCAAACATATTTATCAATTTATAAACTGTGTTTAAACTAATTAGATGGAAGATTCATTTAGATTCTCTTGTTATACAGATTTCATTTATAAAGTAGATTTTATTCATTTTTAAAAAATTTTATTTAAGTTATACAAGTTTCATGTATTTCATACATACAGATTTAGGAACATAATGATTATTCATTCTTAGAAAAAGTAATGTGAGGTGGATGTTGTAGCATAGCAAGTTATATATATGTATATAACTCTGACTTTCAAAAATAAATAAGTTTGTAAAAAAAAGCAAAAGAGAAGGCATGAAACATTTTCTTGAAAAGAATTACATTTTTCTTAGAGTTTGCATTTATATTATGTAATCAGGAAGGTTCTTTTGGATTCTAAAATGGCTAGACTTGCTGATGCTGACAAACTCCTGAACTGTACACTAAAAAAATGTTTTTCAGTACATATGAAAAATAATGAACACAAATTTCTTATCTAAAACTTATACTGGTAAAATGTAATGCCTGAAAATTCAGAGAGCAAAAGGCACAGGAAAAGAAAAATGAACTTACTTAGAAAATCTTGTGGTAAACAGAACTAAAAGATGTTTATTCTGGTGGCAAAATATTTAAGATATATCTTTTTATTTTAATTATTGCTAAAATATTCACTTGAGAGTCAGAGAGAGTCCATCTCCTGGTTTACTCCTCAAATGTGCACAACGGCCAGGATTAGGCTGGGGTGACCCCAAGAGCCAGGAACTCAGCCTAGGCCTCCCATGTGGGTCACAGGAATTACTGGAGCCATCACTGCTGCCTCCTAGGTTTTGTATTAGCAGGAAGCTGGTGTCAGGAACCAGAGCCAGCTTTCAAACCCAGGTATTCCAGTGTGAGATGTGGGCATCTTAACTGCTGCCAAAAATTTCTGAAACCTAGGCAATCATGTTTTAAATAATAAACACCTTCCATGAACTTTTAGAAGAGTCCTTTTAGATCACAGAAACCCACAGCAATGAAATCTATTGCCTATAGAAAAACAACTTCAGGGAACAAATGAAACAGGATAAATGAGAATCTAAAGGCACAAAGGTAAAAGTGAATCATATCCCGCCCCCCTCATCTACCAAAAACAAAATAAAACAAAAACAAAAAACCAAAACCCAAGGCAAACAGGGCAATGTGTAGTCTTACCAAGTTCTCACTGAAACATGCAATGGAAGTCCCAACGAAAATTAAGAAAAACTAAAGGTTTTATAGTATCTGTGTTTGTGAGTTGTCCTTTAAGAGAAACACTAACTACAAACTTTCCTGAAGATAACTTAAATAGGTTTGGACATAAGGATCCATCAAATAAGATTACAAAGAGTTGTTTTCAACATCTTAGAAATGGCTTCTGACTTGCTGCCTAAAGCTATATAACTTAGAAGAAGGAATATAGTGCTGTGATTCAAGGCAGAGCTGTGAGCTGAATTTGAATCATAGTCCCAGAATATGGGAAAACCTGGTATGTGTTAAAGATTTGGTGTATGCACACTATAATAACAAATGAAGATTTTATGTAGGTAGGATTCCAGAATAGTAAAAAATGGATGATACAGAGTACCTTAAATTCCAAAGTGGCAAAGGTAATTTCATCGACTTGAAACAAAGGAACACATTAACTTCTATTTAGTGATAATTTGTTCTGATTTAAAGACCTTCTGAGAGAGGGACAGGTGTTTGGCACAGCAGATAAGATACCACTTGGGATGCCTGCCTTCCAAATTGGAGTGCCTGGGTTCAAGTCTCATGTGGGAGACCCAGATTATGTTTATAGCTCCTGACTTCAGCTTTGGCCCTGCCTGGTTATTTGTAAGCATTCGGAGAATGAACCAGCAGATTGGAGTGCTTTCTGTCTACCTCTCCCTCATCCTTCTTCCCTTACTTCTCCACCCCCCAGACAAAAAAAGGATTGAAAAAAAAAATATATATATATATACACACACACACACTGTAAATTAAAGCACAAGTTAAAGAGCAAAATCAAAGTAAAAATATAGATATATTCCTAAATTAGATCCCAATCACTTTTGGGAGAGGAGAAATAGAGGGATTTAGAGCTGCTTTTCATTTACCAGAAGTCTCTGATCTCTGTAGAATGATGTATGTGGATGCTGACACATAAGTGAGGCTGACTATTAGTCATGGTTTGGGGTACTTCACCATACACACCTTTTAATTTGAGTTTCAAATGGCAGGGGGCAGGGATAGATTTTGTCTCCACTTTACAAATGGGAAAACATAATCAGAGAGATTAAGTAATTTCTTGTTCTAATATCACTTAACTAACATCTAATTGCTCCCGAGATGAAACTGGGACTTTTCCCTTACATTTTTGCTTTGTCAGCCATACTACTTTTCCAACACATGGACAGCATTGCCTAAATAATCACAATCTGTATGCATAAAAGCCACCCAGAAATGACTTTTAAAAAAGAGAATTTCAGAAAACAACTATGTCCCTGGAAAAGATATCAACCTGATATCCAGTTGCATTCTAAACTGAAAATCTGAGAATTAATGGCAAGATCTAACCTCCCCCATATTTGTGAAATTATACTTCTCTGATATTTTATATTCTCTTGAATAAATCATTTCAATTTTAGCTAGAAGTGCTACAGAGTATCAAGTGTCAAAATAAGAGCAACTGTCCTAGAACATGAAAGTAGTGTTTTTCCCAACACATGTACATAGGGTTTGACATCTGAAAAAATGAGCAAAGTAGAATGCATAAGAAAGGGTTTTCAATTGAGCTTAAACATTAACTGAAAAGCGGCTGCAATAATACCTAATATGCCACATGTTTTTCTTATAAAGAGCCTTCAAGAAGTTTTTAGAAAATGCACATTATAAAAACACTATGCGGGCCTGCTCCGAGGCTCAATAGGCTAATCCTCCACCTTGCGGCGCCGGCACACTGGGTTCTAGTCCCGGTCGGGGCGCCGGATTCTGTCCCGGTTGCCCCTCTTCCAGGCCAGCTCTCTGCTGTGGCCAGGGAGTACAGTGGAGGATGGCCCAAGTCCTTGGGCCCTGCACCCCATGGGAGACCAGGATAAGTACCTGGCTCCTGCCATCGGATCAGCGCAGTGCGCTGGCCGCAGGGTGCCGGCCACGGCAGCCATTGGAGGGTGAACCAACGGCAAAGGAAGACCTTTCTCTCTGTCTCTCTCACTGTCCACTCTGCCTGTCAAAAAAAAAAAAAAAAAAAAAACCACAAAACAAACAAACAAACAAACAAACAAAACCACTATGGATTTCATTTTTTTGCAGTAAAATAAACTTATCTTTTAATTCTTAATAAAAATAAACTTTATTAAAGAAGCTAAAGTTAACACAGAATAACACTTCTGAAATGGTATACCTATAAAGAAAAAGTTAAACATAAGCATGGTCTTAATTCCATACACTTATTGATTGACTGTGACAATTCTAAGTTGCTCACTTCATTTATCAATTCACAGAAAAGTCCTAGTCCTATCATGTTTATTCTCAGCCTCCTGCCCTGGCATCAAACTGATCCTGCTTCAGGCTCCACCTGGAGGACACACTCACGGTCCTGCCAGGACCTTCCTATAGAGCTGGGTTCTGACTTGAATTCAGCATCAGTTACCCAGTCAGAGCTTTTCCACCACTGGACAGGACAGTAAATAGTACTTCTTAGTCTGAGCAGAGTTAAGGAGGCTTTACCACAAGGACCTCAAAAATCCCTGAGCCTGCTTTCTCCCTGCAAAGCTGGGGAGGGGTAATGACAGGGCCAAGTGCTCTGGGGCACACAGGAGGGCAGGGGCTGCCTTAGGGGGCCATGTTTCTTGTGAGGAGCACAAGTGGAAGTGGCCAGCATGGACATCATGGAGAATTCCGGCTTTATTCTGTCAAGGCATGGGTGCCCATGGCGTACACTGTGGCACCCTTCTGCACCAGCCCAGCTGTGTTGGTTACGCAGTGGATCACTTTGGGGGCCAACTGTAAGGCACTCAGCTTCTCTCAACAGGTCTGATGATGACCCCAGGTTGCACGTTGGACCCATCTCATCCACGAAGAAGTCGGGATGATGTGCGGCTTCACAGGCAGGAATGGGATGTCACTGTGCCTCACAGTCTCCTTGTTGGGTAGGTCAGGTTCACACCCATCTTACTGAGCACCAGGGACAGGTCCATTTCCAGGGAGCTGGCCATTATCTTGTGAGCCAAGAAGCCTCTAGGGGAAGGCCAGAAAGTACAGAGCCCACTTGTGCAGATGGAAGAGGCCAGGTCCAGGAGTTCTGAGCAGCTTCCGGCCAGGATTGGAGGCAAGATATGAAGGGCCCCGCACACACAGAGTCATGCCCAGGCCGCAGCTTAATTCTATTTTTGAATAACATGTTTAATTATTCATTTAAAAGGCAGAGTTACAGAGAAAAGGAGAGAAAGAGATCTGCCATCTGTTGGTTCACTCCACAAATGACAGAAACAGCCAGGTTGAAGCTGGTAGCTTCATCTGGGTCTCCCACATGGGTGGCAGGGACTCAAGTACTTGGACCATCTTCTGTTGCCTTCTCAGGTGCATTAGCAGGGATCTGGATAGAAAGCGGAACAGCCAGGACATGAACTGGTGCCCATATGGAATGCCAGCATTGTAGGTGGCTTAACCCTTTACACCACAACACTAGCCCCTTAATTATATTTTTGCACACTTTGTAAAGCTTCTCCCTACATTGTGACTCTTACATTCCTCCTACTGAGTGGTATGGTCTATGACTTTTCTCTCTAACCTAAGTGGGACTTTGTGACTACTTAGGTCAAAATAATATAAGAGAAATGATGTTCTGTGACTTAAAGTTACAAGGAAACAATGAACAAACAAAAAGATGACCTATACGATGGGGGAAATGTTTATGTACCGGATAAGGGATTAATTTCCAAAATATATAAGGACCTATAACTCAATAGCCAAAAAACTAAAAACTGATAACCCAATTTAAAAATGGGTTGGGGTGCCAGGATTTAAGTCCTGGCTTTGCTCCCAATTCCAGCTTCTTGTTAGTGTACATCTTAGAGGCACAGGTGGTGGCTCAAGTAGTTGGGTCCCTGCCACCCACGCAGGATTCAGCTCTCAGGTTCAGTCGAACCCAGCTCCAGCTGTTGTAGGCATCTGGGAAGTGAAACAGTAGATGGGAGCTCTCTGTGTCTTTGACCTGAAATATATACTTTTTAAGTGGGCTTTTAAAATTTTTTAAAAACAAAGTGATAACTCAATTTAAAAATGAACTAAAGTTGGCGCCGCGGCTCACTAGGCTAATCCTCCGCCTTGCAGCGCCGGCACACCGGGTTGTAGTCCCGGTCGGAGCGCCAGATTCTGTCCCGGTTGCCCCTTTTCCAGGCCAGCTCTCTGCTGTGACCAGGGAGTACAGTGGAGGATGGCCCAAGTCCTTGGGCCCTGCACCCCATGGGAGACCAGGATAAGTACCTGGCTCCTGCCATCGGATCAGCGCGGTGTGCCGGCCTCAGCGCACCAGCCGTGGCGGCCATTGGAGGGTGAACCAACGGCAAAGGAAGACCTTTCTCTCTGTCTCTCTCTCTCACTGTCCACTCTGCCTGTCAAAACAAAAACAAAAACAAAAACAAAAACAAAACAAAAAAAAACCTAAGGACTTGACAGTTCCCCAAAGAAGACATACAAATGTCTAACAAGTATATGAAAAAATGTTTTATATCACTCATCATCAGGGCAATGTAAATCAAAACCACAATGAAACATCACTCCTTACCTGTTAGAATGGAATTATCTAAAAAACAAAATATATAATCATGGTTGGCTAGAATGTAGCAAAATTGAAACCCATGCACATTGTAGATGGGGGGAAAATGGTACAGTTGCTACAGAAAACTGTATGAGGCTGCTCAAAATAAATAAGTAAATAAGTGAATGAATGAATGGATGAATGAATAGAATACAGACCTGCCATATGATCTAGCAATCCCACTTTTGGATATTTATCTAAAATAACTGAAATCAAAGTCTTGAAGAATAGCACTCCAATGTTCATTCAAGCATATTCACAACAGTCAAGATGTAGAAACAATCCAAATATCAGTCAACAGATGAATGAATGGATAAAGAGAATGTGGTATATAAATACAGTAGAATCCTAATCAACCTTAAAAAAGGAAGTCTTTCATTATTCTTAAGTGTTTAAAATCCAATTGAAAATTGATCCCTGTTAAAAATAAGAGTGGGAATAAGAGAGGGAGGAGATGTACAGTTCGGCACACATTCCCTTGGACTTATCCCTAAGGGTAAAGCTAAAAATTTGCCATGGGACTCCAAATCCCATTATGTTTGCAGGTACCAATGCCATCTTACTAGTTAAAGTGATCAGTTTCAGTTCATAACTGATCATAAAGTAGGATTAAGTGTCAAAGGGATCACATAAGTAAGACCAAGTGTCTGCTAATAATAATTGATAGAATTAAAAAGGAGAGAATGATCCAACATGGGAAGCAGGACATACAGCAGACTCATAGAATGATAAATGCCCTCAACAGCACTCTGGCTTCAGAATAAGCCCTTAAGGCATTCAGATCTGGCTAAAAAGCCCATGAAAACATTTTAGGCATGGAAAGCTAAGACACTGTGTCAAAAAATGACCTACATGAATGATCCCTGTGAATGAGATCCCGGTGGAAAGAAAGGGCCATCAAAGAAGGAGGTACCTTTCTCTGAAGGGAGGAGAGAATTTCCACCTTGATTATGGCCTTGTCTAAATAATGTCAGAGTTTGTGGACTCAAAAGGCTTCCATAACCTTGGAAGCTCATGACAAGAGCCTTGGGTGATCACCAACATCATAAATAAGAGCGTAAATTGTTAATTCAACAACAGGAGTCTCTGTGCACTTGCTCCCCATGTAGGACCTCTGTTCTTAATGTGTTGTATTATGAGTATTAATGGTAAAACTAGTCTTCAAACAGTACTTTATACTTTGTGTGTCTGTGTGGATGCAAACTGTTGAAATCTTTACTTAGCATAGAGTTGATCTTCTATATATAAAGATCATTAAAAATGAATCTTAATGAAGAATGGAATGGAAGAGGGAGTAGGAGTTGGGATGTTTTGGCGGTGGGAGGCCGGGTATGGGGGAAGAATAGTTATAATCCAAAAGTTGTACTTATGAAATTTCTATTTATTAAATAAAAGCTTTATATAAAAAAGGAAGTCCTTCATATACTACAACATGGATGAACCTTAAAGACATTATACTAAGTGTTTAAATATTTCATACAATGAAAGAACTGGTTGCTAGGAGCTGAAGGGAGGAGGAAATGGGAAGTTACTAAACAGGCATAAAGTTTCAGTTAAACAAAATAAATAAGTCCTATAGACCTGTTATACAACACTGTCAATAAGATTGAATGATAAATTTAAAATGTGTTAAGAGGATAAAGTCTCATATTAAGTCTTCTTATCACAATAAAAGAATTATTTCAGAATGTTTTCATTTTGCTGCCTTTTATACATACTAAACACTTCGCATAGTTCTTGTTAAATTTATTCTTACATAGACTATTTATTTTAAAAGATTCATTTATTTGAAAGGCAGAGTTACAGAGAGATGGGGAGAGACAGAGTGTGAGAGAGGGAGAAAGAGATAGAAATCTTCCATTCACTGGACCAGGCCAAAATCAGGAGCCTGGAACTCCACATGGGTAGCAGGGCCCAACAACTTGGGCCATCTTCCGCTGTTTTCCCAGGCACATTAGCAGGGAGCTGGATGGGAAGTGGAGTAGCCAGGACTCATATGGAATGCCGGAGTCACAAATGATGGCTTTACCCACTGTACTACAACACTAGCCCAGAATATTATTTATTTTTGATACTACTGTAAAGAGTCCTTTTAAACTTTGCTGCCTTTTATACATAGTAAACACATTTTTTAAATAAACTTTTTGAGGTATAATTCACATATAGTAACATGTACCTATTTGAAGTTTGATGAGTTTTGACAAAGGTATACACTTGTATATTCACAAAGATAATGAAGTTATACATCCCTTGTATCCCTAGAAAATCTGCTCATATTCCTTAGAAGTTAATCCCAACTACTCTGATCCCAGGAAACACCTGATCTGCTTTCTGCTACTTTACATTAGTTTTGTCTGCTGTAGAATTTTATGTAATATCATACTTATCCTCTTTTGTGTTCTCAGCATAGTATTTCTGAGATTTATATATTGCTATATTTTGTGTCTCAGTGGCTTGTTCATCTGTGTTGCCATGTAGCACAGGTTGATTAATTCTTATCCAAAATGCTTGGAACCAGAAGTGTTTCATATATTGATGTTGCCTGGATTCTACAAAATTTGAGCACCCCTAATCTGATAATCCAATTTTCCTAATCCTAGTATTAATATAATCCTACTCTGAAAATAATAATCAAAATCTTCAGATTTCAGATTTTTGGATTAGGGGTGTTCAATTTGTATTCTGTTGTATGGATATATCACGCTGCGCTTATTCTTTTATCTGTTCAGGAGCATTTTATTTTGTCTAGTTCCTAAGTACTAGTGATAAAATTGCTGTAAACATTTGTGTACAAATTTTTATGTGGACATATGTTTTTAGTATTTTTCAGTAAATATGAATGAAACTGCTAGGTCATGCAGTAAGTGCCAGTTTAACTTACACGAAATGGGCCAACTGTTTTTCCACCAGTAGTATTTGAGTTCTAGTTGCTCCATATTGTTGCCAACATTTGTTACTGCCAGTCTTCTAAATTTTAACCTTTCTTTTAGGTGTAAGGTGGGATCTCAAGGTAGATTTAATTTGTATTTCCTTGATAACTGATGATGCCGAAGATCATTTTTATGTGCTTCTTGGTCATTTGGGTATATTCTTGCAATATAATTTATTTTTGAATATTAATTTTGTACCCAGTTATTTTGATAACCTTACTTTTTTAGCTTAATAATTTAGTGTATTTTTTAAAATTTTCTATGTACAAATAATTTCTAGTGAATGATGGTGGTTTTATTTTTCCCTTTTCACACCTTAGACCTTTTATTTCTTCTACTTGTCATAGGATTTTTCACTGTGATGTTGAATAGAAGTGATAGTGAACTTCCCTATCTTTTATTTTGTTTCAAATGGAAAGCTTTAATGTTTCATAATTAAGTACAATGTTTTCTATAGGAGTTTAATAGATATATTTTATTAATGAAGTTTTCTGTTCCCAGTTGGTAAGAATTACATTTTATTTCTCCTCTGGACCATGAATCAGTGTTGACATTTTTCAAACTTCTTTTGGGGGGTTATATATTGAAATTATTGTTCTGGGAGATGCATTGTGGGGCTGCAGGTTAAATTGCTGCTTGGGATGCCAGTATTCTATATTGGAGTACTGGTTTGAGTCCAGGCTACAACACTTCTGATCTTGCTTACTATTAAATGCACCTGAGAGACAGCAGATGATGGCTCAAATGCCTAACTCCCTGCCACCTATATGGGAGACTGGGATGAAGTTCCTGGATGTTGGTTGCAGCCTTTCCCAGCCGAAGCTAGTGAAGGCATTTGGGGAGTGAATCAGTGGATGAAAAATCTTTCCTTCTCTCTGTTACTCTGCCTTTCAAATAAATAAATAATTTGCTCAAAAATGTTTAAAAATTTATTTGACACAGTGAGAAAGAGAGAGAGAGAGGGAGAGAGAGAGGTCTTCCTTCTGTTGGTTCACTCCCCAAATGGCAGCCACAGCTGGTGCTGCGCTGATCCAAAGCCAGGAGCCAGGTGCTTCCTTCTGGTCTCCCACGAGGATGCAGGCGCCCAAGCACTTGGGCCATCCTCCACTGCCCTCCCGGGCCGCAGCAAAGAGCTGGACTGGAAGAGGAGCAACCGGGACTAGAACCTGGTGCCCATATGGGATGCCGGTGCTGCAGGCGGAGGATTAACCAAGTGAGTCATGGTGCTAGCCCCTAAAATTTATTGTTTTACTTTTCTTCTTTATTCTGTTAATGTGGTTACTTACTTTGCTTGAGTTTTGAAATATTAAGTAATTTAGTACTCTAGAATACACTCAAATTGCTCATTATTTATTAACCTTTTTATATATCTCTGTTGAACTTGTTAAAATATTAATGTTCATTTATGATTTTTGCATCTATGTTCATAACTGAGACTGGCCACTAATTTTCCTTTCTTACAGTAAACTTGAGGTGATTTTGTTTAAAAAATTTTAAGAGGAGCCAGTGTTGTGACGCAGTAAGTTAATCCTCCACCTGCAGCATCAGCATCCCAAATGGGCACCGGTTCTAGACCCGTCTACTTCTCTTCCGATCCAGCTCTCTGCTATGGCCTGGGAAAGTAGTAGAAGATGGCCCAGGTACTTGTGCCCCTGCACCTGCGTGGGACATGCAGAAGAGGCTCCTGGCTCCGAATTGGCTCAGCTCCAGCCATTGCAGCCATTTGTGGAGTGAACCAGTGGACAGAAGACCTTTCTCTCTGTCTCTACCTTTGTCTGTCTGTAACTCTACCTCTCAAATAAATAAATAAAATCAGAAAAGGAAGGAAGGAAGGAAGGAAGGAAGGAAGGAAGGAAGGAAGGAAGGAAGGAAGGAAGGAAGGAAGGAAGAAAAGAGCATAAGAATATCATACATGTCTGCCTTATTATCTTGGGATATTTGTTCTTGTAAGCCAGTCACTATACTATAAAAAAGCCCAAACTACAGAAGCAGAGAGACCAAACAGACAGCCCACATGAAGGTGTCCCAACTGACAATCCATCAGAAGTCCAAGTGGAAAGCCGCCCTGGACATCATGGAACAGAAACAAGCCACTCCCAGTATGTCTTGTTGGAATGCCAAATACTTGTAACTCTATGAACTATTGTAATAAAATGGTTGCTTTATGTCAATAGTTTTTTTTTTAATGCAGAAATAGGTAACCTAAAAGAGGAAGAATAGGGAAATATCATTAAGATTGTTCAAACCATAGTTTTACAAGAATTAGAGTACATCTTTGAGCACATGTGAAATGCATGTAACAAAGTAATTCAGCTGGCACGTAGCTAGCCAGATACATGCCATGGAGTTGCTCTTTCTGGGAAAAAAAGTACTGACATACAAATGTAAGAGAGCTAATTTGGGCAGGTGTCATAGTGCAGTATGCTAAGTCACAGCTTGCAGTGCTGGTATTCCATATCGGTGCTAATTCGAGTCCCAGCCACTCCATTTTTGATCCAACTGCCTCCTGGTATACCTGGGGAAGCCCTGAGAAAGCAGTGGAAAATGGCTCAGGCCCTTGGGCCCCTGCACCCATGTAAGAGACGTGGAAGAAGCTCTAGGTTCTTGGCTTCGGCGTGGTCCAGCTCTGGTTGTTGTGGCCATCTGGGAAGTGAATCAGCAGATGGAAGCTCGCTCTCTGTCTCTCCTTCTGTCGTTCTATAACTCTAATTTCAAATAAATAAATATATCTTTAAAAAGAAAAAGCTAACCTAATTTATGTCAGTAGTCAAAGGAACAATGATATATTTTATGAGACACTATGATAATTTTGTAGGAGTTTCAAACAGTGGTCATCAAGAACTTCATGTCTTCTCAACGTGATCAGGAAATCAACCATTTATTCCACACCTAGGTTCAAACTAATATCATTAACTATAAAATTGAAGATTTCTTTCTGTGTTTCTCTCTACAGAGATACTAAAATACAATCCTAGTTTAAAAGAATTGGGGTATGCTAAGAAGACAATTTGTTGAAAATATTCTTTTTGGATAACAAAAATTTCTTTAAAAACATTTATCTTAATATGTATATGTTTAATACAGAAAGGGGGGAAAACACTTGTAAGTCATTTGTATTTCTGATGCTTTTTCTTTCCTGTGCTTTTCAAAGCATATACAAAACACAGCATATAGTATTTCAAAATGGAGTTCATATGCTATATATGATTTCAAATCTTTTTTTCTGAACAAATGACATTGTGAGCATTTTTCCACATCCTTAAAATATTCCTTCAGAATTATTCCTGAAAATAATAACTTTAATGGTTACTTAAGACCTATATGTATTTATTGTAATTTATGTAATCATCCTCCTGTTTTTGAGCACTTAGGGCATTTTTGAAATTTTTGCTACTATCAATAACATTGTGATAAAAATCTGTATACTGATTTTCCTTAGTGGAATTACTTTGTAAAAGGAATGAGCATTTAAATTTTTTAAAAAATGTATTTTAATTTTTTTAATTTGAAAGGCACAGATGGAGAGAAAGATAGACAAAGATAGACACAAACAGATCTTCCATTCACTGGTTCATTCCCCAAATGCCTGCCAACAGCAGGGGCTTGGCCAGGCCAAAGCCAGAGGTCGAGAACTCAATGTCTCCCACATATGTGGCAGGGACCCAACCACTTGAGCCATCATCTGGTGCCTTCCAGAATGCACCTTAGCTGGAAGCTGGAATTAAAAAGCAGAGCTGCATCCTGATATGGGATGCATGTGTCCCAAGCATTTTCTTGAATTGCTGCTCCAAATGCTCATCTTCCTCCTCCTTTTTTATTTGTTAACAAAGATGATGATCCTCTTTTATTTTAAAATTATATATTATTATTTTAAGAGTTTATCTATTTGAGAGATGAAAGAAAGAGGGAAACAGAGAGACAGAGCTCTCAACCACTGGTTCACTCTTAAAATGTCTGTAATGGCAGGAGTTAGGCCAAGATGAAGTCAGGCACTGGGAACTCAGTCCAGGTGTTGCACATGGGTGGCAGGAACCCAATTACTTGAGCCATCACCACTGCTTCCCAGAGTCCACACTACCAGGAATCTGGAGTCAGAAGCCAGAGGCAGGTATCAAATCTAGGCACTCCAATATGGGATGCTGGCATCTTAACCAGTGTCTTCACCTAACAGGCCAAATGCCTGTCCCAAGTTTTCTCGATGAAGTTTAATTCCTTGCATCCATTCAGTAGTGCAAAAGCATTTAACTTAATAAATTCTTTTTTCTCCCAAAGAAACCTTTTATTTAATGACTACAAATTTCATAATTACAACTTTAGGAATATAGTGATTCTTCCCACCATAGCTACCCTCCTACATAATATAGCATCTAAGTAAAATGTAAAATATCTGAGATAGAAGATGTTTCAGTAAGTAATTAGGATGTACAATTTGTACTAATACAACATAGGTAAAAGTTTTCATTTGGGAAATAAAAAGTACAAGTCAAATTACAGGTGCTTTGTAGAAATAAGTTCAGCCTTATGAGTCAGAGCACTGGAACTCTAGGTTAGTTTTCTTTGTGATTTTAGGTAAATTTAAACATCATTTGCAACTCATTTTCCTAATCTCTACAATAAAATCTATTTCTACCTCATAAGGAAGTCAGAAAACAAATAAGACCATACCTTTCTCTCTGTCTCTCTTTCTCACTGTCTAACTCTATCTAAAAAAAATTAAAAATAAATAAATAAATAAATAAAAGGGCCGGCGCCATGGCTCACTTGGCTAATATTCCGCCTGCAGCACCAGCATCCCATATGGGCGCCATGTTCTAGTCCCAGCTGCTCCTCTTCCAGTCCAGCTCTCTGCTGTGGCCCGGGGAAGGCAGTGGAGGATGGCCCAAGTGCTTGGGCGCCTGCACCTGCGTGGGAGACCAGGAGGAAGCACCTGGCTCCTGGCTTCGGATTGGCGCTGCGTGCTGGCTGTAACAGCCATTTGGGGGGGTGCACTAATAGAAGGAAGACCTTTCTCTCTCTCTTTCTCACTAACTCTATCTAAAAAATTAAAAAAAAAAAAAAAGACTATATAGAGGTCAGTGCTGTGGTGTAGCAGGTAAAGCTACTGCTTGCAATGCCAGCATCCCATATGGGTGCTAGTTAGATTCCTGGTTGCTCCACTTGCAATCCAGCTCTCTGCTATGGCCTGGGAAAGCAGTAGAAGATGGCCCAGTGCTTGGGCCCCTGCACCCATGTGTGAGACCTGGAAGCCTGGTTCCTGGCTTCATATCATCCCAACTCCAGCTGTTATGGCCATTTAGGGAGTGAACCAGCAGATAGAAGACTTCTCTCTTTCTCTCTCTGCCTCCACTTCTCTGTAATGCTGCCTTTCAAATAAATAAATACATCATAAAAAAAAGAAGGTAATATAACAAAATATTTTAAGAATATAATCTTTCAATTCCTAATTCTGACATCTATTATTTATGTGACTGTGGGCAATTCATGTATTTGTTTTTGTGTTAGTTTTCTCAATTATAAAATGGGGATGATAATAAATACCTTAAATAATTGTTGTGATGACTAAACAATAAAATCTAAATTAAAGCACTTAGAATCTTGCTTCACACATACCAAGTACTCAATAAATATTATATAATAACTAGTAATTTATGTAAAAGTGATACATAGGTAAAATGCTTTCTTTAAAAAAAGATTTATTTCTTTATATATTTGAAAGACAGAGTGGCAGAGGGTGGGGGAAAGAGAGAGAAAACATCATCTTCCATTTGCTAGTTCACTCCTCAAATGTCTACAATAGCTGGGGCTGGGCCAGGCCAAAGCCAGCAACCCAGAACTCCAACCAAGACTCCTCTGTGGCTGGCAGGAGTCCAGGTAGTTGGGCCTTCCTCTGCTGCTTTCCCAGGTACATCAGGATAGAGCTGGATCAGAAGCAGAACAGCCACAACTCCAAACAGTGCTACGACATGGGATTCTATCACAAGCGGTGGCTTAATCTGCTATGCCACAATGCAGGCCCTGGTAAAATCAGTTTTTAAATCCACTTGGCAAGCAGATCATTTAAATATAAAATAAAATATTCTGAATTGAAAATCAAGTTACAGTTATTTTATCTTTAAACTTCATTATTGTACTTTTAAATTATATTCTAAAAGAAAAAATAAAGGTACAAATTTTACACAATTTTTAAAGCCTGGAAGAATTATAAAACAAAGTTTATCACAAATATAAACAAAATAACTTTCATTTTAGAGAAAATACTATTTCAGTGGTATTCCACTTGACCAGATTTGTCTTATCCACCAAATATTCGTTCAAATATCCTCTCCTCAAGTCATTCAAGCCCCTGCCTTCTCAAATTACCTTCTACAATATTATGCAATTTTCACTGTAATTACCTTGCTTATTTATTTGTTGTTATCTGTCCTTCCCAGGATATAAAGCCATGAAGGGAGAAACTCAATCTTTCCTGTCACTGAATAGACACAATTCAGACACTCCCAAAATGTCTGGCAAATGATTGACTCAACAAATTGATGAAAGATGGCTAAGCACTGAAAAAGCTAACATGAGACTACAAGATCTTCCTTAGTAAGAATAGTCATCTAGATTAGCATTTTTTGAATTTTTTAAAAAAATATGTATTTATTTTCATCTACTTGAATGACAGAGAGATTTTTCCATCAGCTAGCTAACTCCCCAAATGCCAGGCTGAAGCCAGAAGCCCAGAACTCTACCCAACGTGGTGGCAGGGGCCCAAGCACCTCCCTGAATGCATTCGTAGGAAGCTGGATCTAGGGCAGAAGAGAAAGAACTCAAACTGGCACTCTGATATGGAATATGGCTATCTTAAGAAGTAGCTTAGGGCTGGCCCCGTGGCTCACTAGGCTAATCCTTTGCCTTGTGGCGCCGGCACACCGGGTTCTAGTCCCAGTCGGGGCACCGGATTCTGTCCCAGTTGCCTCTCTTCCAGGCCAGCTCTCTGTTGTGGCCAGGGAGTGCAGTGGAGGATGGACCAAGTGCTTGGGCCCTGCACCCACATGGGAGACCAGGATAAGTACCTGGCTCCTATCATCGGATCAGCGCGGTGTGCCGGCCACAGAGCGCCGGCCACGGTGGCCATTGGAGGGTGAACCAATGGCAAAGGAAGACCTTTCTCTCTATCTGTCTCTCTCACTGTCCACTCTGCTTGTCAAAAAAAAAAAAAAAAAGAGAAGAGAAGAAGTAGCTTAGTACACTGCACAATGACAGTCTCTCTCAAACTATTTCATCATGATCCAAGGTTTAAAAATGTATTTTTTTTCAATATCCAGTAAGCACACACACTCATACAACCAAATTTCACAAAAAATACCATGCTTATATATATATAGTGAATTTTGATATTTTCTATTCCATTCTATACTTTTTCATTAAAAATAAATTTTGTAGCCCACTAAAATGATTTTACATCCAATTATGGTATAAAGCCTTGAATTTGAAAAACAGTATTTAAGGTCAGAAGTTAGAAAATCGGTCTCTGCAAAGCCTTAAAACAAATATGCAATTTTATGTATACATGAGTTTGGTGGTGGGGTAGAGGTTGCCAGTTTTTAGGTTCATGAAAAGGTTTATGTATCCTTAAACTTAAGTGCTTCTACTATCATATAATCATTATTATCTGAGAAGCACTGCACATAAACATGTATAAAAATATGGTTTAATGCAGGGATGGTAGTATCTGATAAGAAAGAGCACTGGCTCTGGAATCTAAAAATGGCCTAGTGCAAATCTTATATTCATCATTTATTGACTCTTTGTGACCCTGTATAAGTTACCTTACCTACTGGTCTCAATTTTCTCAACTGGAAAGTAGTTTGGATATCTTGAGGAGTAAAGTAAAACATTTCCAAGAAAATTAACTTCCATACACAAAAAACAAATCTTAAAGTACTATAGTTATCAAACATAAACTAACAGAAAAAAAGATTCATGTAAATATCAAAATTATATTCCAGGATCTTACTTTTCCTCATAGCTAACATGCTGTGTAGGAATAATGACAGCATTTTCCTACAGTTATGAACTTATCAGTTTAGTAAGTGTACCAAGTACCCATAATGTACCAAGTAATTTAGCAAAGTACCAAGCTAATTTAGCAAAGATACAAGCAAACACCCATAATTACAAGAAGCAACTAATGGTTTTTTCAATGAGCATTTCTCACATCACTTAGCTGGCTGCTGCAGAGTGGTGTGGCTGTGGTGGTATTCTGCTTATTGCCTGCTTTTAAAGCTGCATCTCTTCTTGCTTGTTCAAGCAGAACTCTTGCTCTCTCTTTAAGTTCTTCTTGTCTGGATAACATTCGATGCTTAAAAGGAAAGATACAGAATTAGAAGCCAAAAAATAAGGAATATGTAATCTACATTTGTAAACTAATTAAAGTTAACCAATCTCTTGAAATAACAGGGGTCAGAAATCAGACTGTAGCTCCTTGAGATCATGAGATTACCTACAGAGAACATTAATGTTGACTAGAAACTGTGGAATAAATACATAAATCATGACATAAAAGAAACATGTCTTTACTGCCTAAAACTGTATTAAATCTAATTATACTTTGATTAGAACACATTTCCATAAAGCATAAAGCCCATACATATATTCCATCTATTTTTTGCATTTGCTCATATAGAATAATTTGGTAGTCAAAGACATTTTTTAAAGTTCACAGTTTTACATATTTATTTGTTTTAAAATGTTATTTATTTTAGAGGCAGAAAGAGAGAGACAGAGAGAGAGACAGAGAGAGATAAATATATACACAAACAGAAAGGGTTCCCATTTTCTGTTTCTTTCCCCAAATACTACAATAGCTGGGGTTGGGCCACAACAGACCCAGGGGCCAGGAATGCAGTCCAGGTCTCCTACCTGGGAGGTACAAATTACTTGGACCATCACCACTGCCTCCCAGCATCTGCACTAGGGGGAAGTCGAAGCTGGAAATCTAACCCAGGCACTCTAATATACGAGATGTGGGTGTCCTGTCAGGCTAAACACCCACTATCCAGTTTTATTTTTATAGTCTTAAAGAATTATATGTTCCAAATTTGTATGTTGATAGATTTTAAATACCTATGGCAATAATCCTTTAAGTTCTTGACAATTAATATTTATAGAAAATTCAAAACTACTATATTTTGTAAAAAAAAAAGTCTAGTTTTTTTTTCCATTCCTCATTCTCCTTTTAAGAAAACCACTATACCATATGTTCTTCCAGATTAATTTGTAATTTTAAATTTTTAAATATTGTTTATTTATTTATTTAACATATTTGAAAGGCAGAGAGACAGAGTTTTTAAATTCAATGGTTCACTCCCAAAATGCCTGCAACAGCCACAGTTAAGACAGGCCAAAGCCAGGAACCTAAAACTCAATCCAGGTCTCTCACAACAGTGGAGGGGATACAACTACATGACCCATCACCCCACTGCTTCCCAGGGTAGACATTATTAGGAAGCTGCAGGCAGGAGCAGAGCTGGGACTTGAACAGAACACAGACATGCTACATATGGGATGTGGGTGTCCCAAGTAGCATCCACCAAACACCTACCCCTAGTATGTAAATTTAGAATATATTTGAAGGACAATTGATATTGGCCATCAGTGAAAATCAGTTCTTAAATAGCGGCACTAAAAAAAAAATGGCAGCACTAACCCAAAAAACAAATATCCATACTCCTTTTAGTCCAAATTACTAGTACTTGGTACTAGAGAGACATAAAGACACTGAGAAAACAAGCTTCCACTCTATTTCCAAATATCTGCCACAGCCAGGTCTGGGGTGGGCCAGGTCTCCTATGTAGGTAACAGGAATCCAATTACTTGAGCAATCATTGCTGCCTCCAAGGTTTTGCTTTGGCAGGACTGAAATCAGGAGTTGGAGTCAGGTATCAGACTCAGGTACCCTGCAGTGGGATACTGGCAACTTAAGCACCATCTGAACCACTGATAGTTAAATGTCTTTTACTTCCCTTTCATTGCACAGTTTTGGTTCAATCATAAGTAGTACTTATGGTCGAGGAAAAGAAAAGCAGTAAATCTATTACTTTATTTGATATTATGTAAAATTAAAATGATCTGTATCTCATTTTTGGGTTTCTCTGTGACCTTTATATTTTAACTATCTAAAATTCTTTATATAAGCAAATAAGGCAATATTTTCCTTAAATTGTATAAGTAATTTGGTTTTCAGTATATTCATAAGACTGTGATCTATTACTATAACCCAATTCCAGAACATTTTCATCACTTAAGATTTTAAGGGTACTAATACTAATTTACATTAGTATGTAGTATGTAATGTAAATTACTAAACAAAATAGATACAAATGAAATATACCTGGTAATGACAGATTCTAAGTTCATAGTGACAGAGTTTAACAGAATTTGTCACTGCATTTTGATTGATTACAAAATGAATACTTTCTCAAACCAGACACAATTAATCAAATGAATTCTGAATTTTGATGTAAGATCTCTCTTCCACTATTAATAAGAAATGTAAAACTTTTTTTTAAACATTGCTTTCAACTTCCTTTTTTTTTTAATTTTTTTTTTTTTAAATTTTTTGACAGGCAGAGTGGACAGTGAGAGAGAGAGAGAGAGAGAGAAAGGTCTTCCTTTGCCGTTGATTCACCCTCCAATGGCTGCCGCGGCCAGTGCGCTGTGGCCGGCGCACCGTGCTGATCCGATGGCAGGAGCCAGGTGCATCTCCTGGTCTCCCATGGGGTGCAGAGCCCAAGCATTTGGGCCATCCTCCACTGCACTCCCGGGCCACAGCAGAGAGCTGGCCTGGAAGAGGGGCAACCGGGACAGAATCCGGTGCCCTGACCAGGACTAGAACCTGGTGTGCCGGCACCACAGGCGGAGGATTAGCCTGGTGAGCCATGGTGCCAGCAAGAAATGTAATACTTAAAAACTACACATCTCATATTGGAGTACCTGGGTTTGATATCCAGCTCCTGGTTCCAGTTTCCTCCAGTTTCTCCAGTGGAGACCCTAGGAGACAGTAGCTGATGGCTCCAGTATTGGTTTTCTACAACCTTTGTGATACCTGGATTGACTATCCTGTTTCTGGATTTGGCCCTGCCTAGTCCTGATTATTGCAGATACTTGAGGAGTAAAACCAGCAGACTAGAGTCCTGTCTCTGTATCTCAAATAAAAATACACACACATATGCCCACACACATCCATATCACAAAACTACCCTATATTTTATTACATGATGTTTAAGACCTTTGCAGTTAAAGAAACCTAAATTTAAATGTCAGTTAAAATGTCAATTCCAATACTTAATTGCAGGCAAATTGCTCAATCGCTCTAAGCCAGTTTCTTCATTCATAAAACAGGGATTAAAATAGATCAACTCTCATAAGGACAATGTACAAATTAAGTAATAGAGTAAAATATTGAGCACTGGCATACAGTATATATTGGATAAATATTAACTATTTTTGAAGATTTCTTTATTATTTATTTGAAATTCAAAGTGATAGAGATGAAGTGACAGAGATCTTTCTTTTTTTTTCCTTTGACAGAGTTAGACGGTGAGAGAGAGAGATAGAGAGAAGTCTTCCTTCCATTGGTTCACTCTCCAAATGGCCGCTATGGCTGGTGCGCTGCGCCGATCCAAAGCCAGGAGCCAGGTGCCTCTTCCTGGTCTCCCATGTGGGTACAGGCACCCAAGGATTTGGGCCATCCTCCGCTGCCTCCCTGGGCCACAGCAGAGAGCTGGACTGGAAGAGGAGCAACCAGGACTAGAACCTGGTGCCTTATGGGATGCTGGCGCTGCAGGTGGAGGATTAACCTAGTGAGTCACGGCCATGGCGCTGCCCCCCCCCCTTTTTTTTATTTGACAGATAGAGTTAGATGGTGAGAGAGAGATAGAGAAAGGAGAGATCTTTTATCTATCGGTTCACTTCTGAAATACAATAGCTAGACTTAGACCAGACTGAAGCCAGCAGCCAGGAACTCCATTTGGGTCTACTACCCAGGTGGCAAGAACACAAGTATTGGGCCTGGCATTGTGGCACAGCAGGTGAAGCCACGCCATACCTGTGATGCCAGCAAGGGCATCAGCAAGAAGCTAAATTGGAAGTGTGGAGTAGCCAGGACTCAAACCAGGCACTTCATTATGGAATGTAGGCATCCCAAGAAGTAGCTTAAGCCTCTGAGCTTTAACACCAACCCCTGCTAATGATATTTTTTAATCTCACAATTTCTTTATCTTTGAAATGAAGAACTCAGAGTAGGATCATCTTTAAGATCATACCAGTTGTAAATTCTGTGATTTTGTAGACTTTTTTTTTTTTTTAAGATTTATTTATTAGAAAGGCAGAATTATAGAGAGCAAGGTTGTCCATCTGTTGGCTAACTCCCCAAATGGTTTCAACAGCTAGGGCTGGGCCAGGCTGAAGCCAGGAGCCAGGAGCTTTGTCTGGATCTCCCACGTGGCCCACGTGGGTCCAGGAGCCCAAGTACTTGGCCATTTTCTGCTGTTTTCCCAGGCATGTTAGCAGGCAACTGAATCAGAAGTGGAGCAGCTGGGACTGGAATTGGCATCCCTATGGCTAAATCTGTTAATCCATAGCACCAGTCCCAGTACTATAGTCTTTATTGATTCCAACCATCTATATAGACTGAAAAAGTATTTTGGTCTCAACAGCATATAAACATAAGTTTCTTTTGCTTTTTGTTTTGTTTTGTTTTCTAGTTAGAAATTCTTATTATAGAGATTTTAGAAAATATATACAAGTAAAAAGAAGAAAAATAAAATAATTGGCAATCCTGGCACTGAGAGATAATTACTAGCGTCACACATTTTTTTAAAAGATTTATTTATTTATTTGAAAGTCAGAGTTACACAGAGAAGGTGAGGCAGAGAGAGAGAGGTCTTCCATCCAATGGTTCACTCCCCAGTTGGCTGCAATGGCCAGAGCTACACTGATCCGAAGCGCCAGGAGCCAGGAGCCTCTTCTGGGTCTCCCACACCGGCGCAGGGGCCCAAGGCCATCTTCTACTGCTTTCCCAGGACAGCAGAGAGCTGGATTGGAAGTGGAACAGCCATTTCTCGAACTGACACCCATATGGGATGCCGGCGCTTCGGGCCAGGGTGTTAACCCACTGCACCACAGCGCCTAGTATCACACATTTTTAACACTGGTTGTTGCAGGCATTTGAGGAGTGAACTAGCTGATGGAAGATAGCTCTCTCTCTTTCCCTCCCTCTGTTACTCTGCCTCTCAAATAAGTAAATATATCTATTTTTTTAAAAAAGGCATGAGGGTTTTTCAAAACTATATATTAGGAAAAAATAAGGCAAGGATTTCACATTTTTTTTTGCATCAAATAAACTTACCTTTCAATTCCTTGCCCCATGAACGTTTTTGAATTATTTCTGTGGCATGATTGCAATTACTTAATGCTTCAGTTAACTACCATTTGAATACAGTCATCCTTTGGTAAGCACAAGTGATGGGTTCCAGGATCCCCTATGGATTTTCCAGATGCCCAAGTCCCTTATATAAAATAGCTTGGCACTTGTAAAGAATCTATACAAGCTTTCTATACAATATAAATCATCTCTAGATTGCTTAAATATATAAAAAACTGGGGCTGGCGCTGTGGCATAGCAGGTAAAGCTGCCGCCTGCAGCACTGGCATCCCATATGAGTGCCAGTTCAAGTCCCAGCTGCTCTACTTCCAATCCAGCTCTTTCTATGACCTGGGAAAGCTGCAGAAGATGGCCCAAGTCTTTGGGCTCCTGCACCCGCATGGGAGACCCAGAAGAAGCTCCTGGATCCTGGTTTCGGATCAGCACAGCTCCAGCGTTGCAAACAAATGGAGAGTGAACCAGTGGATAGAAGTCTTCTTTTTTTTTTTTCTCTCTGCCTCTCCTTCTCTCTGTGTGTAACTCTTTCAAATAAATAAATAAATATTTTTTTATTTGACAGGTAGAGTTATAGACAGTGAGAGAGAGAGAAAGGTCTTCCTTCTGTTGGTTCACTCCCCAGATGGCTGCTATGGCTGGCGCTGTACCCGCCTGAAGCCAGAAGCTTCTTCCTGGTCTCCCGTGTGGGTGCAGGGGCCCAAGCACTAGGGCCATCCTCCATTGCCCTCCCGGGCCACAGCAGAGAACTGGACTGGAAGAGGAGCAGCTAGGACTAGAACCCGGCACCTATATGGAATGCCGGCACTGCAGGCAGAGGATTAACCAAGTGAGCCGAGGCGCCAGCCCCATAAATAAATCTTTAAAAAAAATATAAAAAACTATGCAAATTCTATGTAAATGGTTGACATTGTTTGCGGAATAATGACAAGAAAAGTTCACATGTTTGGTTCAGTCATATTTTTAAAAAATATTTTCAATCTATTATTGACTGAATCAACACACAAGAACACACTGAAAAGGGACAAGGAGAGCTGATTACACCATTTCAGAAAGGAACATAAACACAAGTTATCATCTAAATATGTTCTGTTGGGAGTTTCTGAAAAGTCTAGAAAGTGCTATTACCAACGACTATTCTAAGTTGAAAGCAATCCCCAGAGATTCCATCTTGGAGAAATGCTATGATTCAGAGCTTCTCAAGCTGTTTGGCCTCAGAATTTATATATTTAAAAATTATTGAGGATACCAAAGAATTTTGCTTATGTAGATTATATCTACTGATATTTGTTATTTTGGAAATCAAAATTGTTAAGTTTTAAGAATATTTTTTCATTTAAAAATAGTCATATTAAACCTACCATATGTTAACATTTTAATAAAATTACTTTCAAAAAACACAAAAACTAAATGGGAAAAAACTACATTTTTTATAAATCTTTTATATAAGCAGGAAGCTAGAATCTTGTATCTACCTTTGTATTTGTCTGTTAAGATATCACAAATCATGTAGCCTTTAGAAAATGTGGTGATATAGGAGAATGTGCGAGAAAGGTAAATAACATCCTAATATTATCACAAAAATAGCTTCAACTTTAGGGGCTCAGACTCCTATATTATAATTAGGGAAGCATTGCTATAATAGCATGCTTTGATAGCACCAAAGGCAACACTGTGCAGAAAAACAAGAACACCAACAACTGTAGATCAGAAAGTGATTCAGTAGTGGGATTTCAAATGTGAAAAAAAATTTTAGGACTACCTTAATCAATTAATGGTGCTTAAAATTTCTTTTATGTATACGTAAGAGTTTTCTATGAGTCTAAAAGGACTTTTTCAATAGAGAATGAAAGTTCTAAATGATTAGAAAATCATGTCATAATTTTATTGGCAATATATCTTGTTGTTATAGTACAGACAGTAAAGCTTAAAATTAATGGTAGCAGATATTTAATACACTAAATAACATGAGTAAATCAAGGGGCAAAGTTGTATCATATTCTCTTTATAGAGGGAAATGCAGATGCTTCTGAAATTAAAAAAAATTTAGTTCATTCATTCGAGAGAGAGAGAGAGACAGAGAAAGAGAAAGAGAGAGAAATCACTCATCTACTGACTCACTCTCCAAATGCCAGCAACAACCAGGTCTGTCTGGGCCAGGCTGAAGTCAATAGTTCAGAACTCAATCCAGGTTTTTAATGTGGGTGGCGGGGACCCAAATACTTGGGTCATCACTGTGGCTTTTCAGGGTGCACACCGCAGGAAAATGAACTTGGAACTGGAAGCAGGGCTGGGACTCCAACCCTGGCACTCTGATAGAGAATTTAGATATCCTGAGTTGCATCTTAACCCCCATAGCCAAATTTCTGCTCTGCTACTAGCATTTTTAACAAGAATGACAGAACTGAAAATACCAATTAAAATGCAACTAAAATATTTAAGTAACATGCTTTAAGTGGGAAATATTTAATTTGGCATTGTACATTTTCAGAATAATGCACTCACTAAACAGAGTGCTGATGTTTTATTTATTCTTATACTAAAATATCTTGGCTTTATAATTAAGTAATATTTTGATTTGAAAAGTTGACTTTTTATTCTTCCATACTAGAATTCAAATTTATGTGTAGATTTAAAATATTATAACATAAACTTTAAATATAAAGCAAGTGTATTTCAGGTTTTCCTATAATGGGAAACTATATTTCACTTTAAATCATTTATATATCTTAAAGTATTCTATGAACACAAAAAGAAACAAAAACATAGAATCACTATTTACTGTATATTTAAGTAAGTATTCATCATTCCAAACCACTTACCTGGACTGTTTTTGTGGAATGATCTGCCTGATTTAAAGTGGTTTTATCAGCATCTGGATCAGACTCTGTCTGCCTCAGGGAAGTATGTTTTTTCGTTGTAAGGTCTGCATCTCTATTGTAGCAGTGTCCAAGTTTAGAAGTAGGAGATAAACTTGTTTTTTTGACAGGCGATTCAGGATCTGATTTGTATTCTAAGGGTCTGTAATTCTCTAATTTTTCTTGCTCAAAATTACTGCTGGTTTCTAGAGTCTGTAGCTTTTGCTTATCTGTCTCCTCGCAAATAAAGGATGTAAGCACCTCCTTCTTCTTATCACTAACATATAAGTCACTTAATTCTAAAGTATCAGCTTTCAGTAGTCTCTTCTTGCCTAACAAAATCTGCGCTTGGGTTGAGTCTGTATTGGAACACATTCCAGGGTCATCAGATCCTGAAGTCCTTCCAGAGCTTTGCTGGGATTTTTGGGGTTCTGTGTCACTTTTAGTCCTGCGACAGTAAGGGGAGGCTGTGCTTGGACTAAGGTGATCATCAGGCGTCTGATGTTCACTTTCTGACTCTCCAACTCCACTGTCATTTACAAACACAGAGTCATCCTGTGTTAAGAAGTCTACTGCTCCACTAGTAGGCTGTTGGAGTTCAGGTTCCCGCTTCAGATCACTAAGCTCTGCATAGAATTTTGCTTGATCAACAGAACTGTTTGTATCTGTTTCATAGTTTCCAACTTTATATGTACTTTTACTGCTGTTTTCTTCTATCTGAACAACATTTAGTTCTTGTCCACTGAAATGTGCCCTTATTTGATAGAGATAAGTCATAACCGTCAGTTTATCAGGAATTGCTAATAACACCATATCAGAAGGTTCCAATAACCGGGAAATTCCTATGCTGGCAAATCCATCGTATGCCTTTAGAGAAGGGAAAAACAAAAGATAAACTGAATAGTTCAGACAATTCATACATTTTTTAAAATAGCACAATTTTAATGGGTTTATAGCTGTTGCTGAAGATTCGTTATGTTATTGACATGCTACATTAAAAAGGACAAAATGCCAAAAGTTGAAAGCATATAGAAGCAGAGGAGAGGCCAGAGAAAAACATTTATTAACAGCTGAAATATTCCTTTCCAATAAAGGATATAACCAAAATTGAGTTAAAATGAGACAGAATGGAATCTTAAAAGTAAATTTTTAAGATAAGGAATTAAGGTGTAAAGAAACATTAGACTAATCCATCTCCAGTGTTATCACTCCTATCAACTTCTTTTCTATCATCAGGAAATTGCAGCGATTTGTGCATAAAAAGTACAGCTAGATAAATCAGAACTACTAGATTACTGGTTAACAAAGTACAAACAAATACTAATTGAGCCTAGAAGTACAGAAAAAAATTTTTAATGCCCAATTAAGATTGATTTTTCATAATGAAAATATTGACTCCGTTTTTCCTTCACACATTTTGAGAAAAATGAAATAGTTTGAACACTACAACCTAGCTGAGAATGTAAGGCTGTACTGTATTATTGTTGTTAGCCTTGAAATGACTGTGGTACATCAGGTTTTTCTAGTTTTGAGGAATCAACGCTGTTTCTCAATTTACAATTAATTATTACTATCCTCAACTAACCCTTGAAAACAGTATTGTGTTGCTAGGAAGCATTAAAAGTATAGCTAAAGGTTTAGGTCTACTTTGAGAGAGTAAGACTCCCAGATCTATTCTTGCTTTGGGATGTAAAATGTCTAGTTTTGTAACAATCTAGATTTAGGATCATAATTCCAGGTTTTTTAAAAAACAAATGTTTGTAAATTATGCAACTGTTCAGAAGGAACTAGTCTTGCACTTACATGTGAAAGTACATTTTCTGCCTTTGAATTTAATCCTTGTACACTTTCTGTAGTTTAATAAATATTGTGGAATAAGAAAGAAAATGAAAAATAAATTGTGATATTAAAACCGCTTCAATTTTCACAGCACTATGTTTCATAATATAGGTACCTCAAAATATTTACTAGAGAGAATGGCTCAGTTGGTGTGCATGTATAGACTTGTTTGTTATTTTACATGTTTCAAGAAAATTAAAGTCATTTTTCTCCTCATGTGTCTTGACAACTTGACTGACAGACATCAATTGCAAACCATCAGGAGGAAAAGCACCACAGGCAGTATTCTAAACATTTCCCAATTATCTCAAATACTGACATATTGGTTAAGATCGGATGCCACAGGTAAATACTGCTTTTATTCATTTTTTTTTTCACAGATCTGGGAAAATTATTAGCTTCCTTGTGGGGAAACTCTTACTGGTGCTTTACTTCATGTAGCAATTCATTTTGTGCACACCAATTGCACTACAAAATATTTTGAAACAAACCAGTTTTCTAATAAGTGAGGTCAAGACTTTTTTATAAAGTCCTACAGGTAAAACTCCTCTGTTATGGTCAATCACCTACTGTCTTTTTAGCTCTTTATATGTGGAGAAAAAAAAGAGGACTTACAAAGAAAATTGTCTCATTCATCTAGAATCATTAAATTGGTAAGCAGGAGTCACTGCCATTTAGTTACGTTATGCATCTGTGTGGAACTTAGACACAGGCATTGCATCTTATACTGCTTTCACTCCAATCAAGGGTACTTGGGGTTATCAGGAAAAACTGTGTGAAGCCAGAAATAATCTGCAGGCAGCAACTGAGATACTCAATATAGATATTAGGTAAGAAGTTGCAAATGATGAAAGCAAGACTATGCAACAGCAACTATTCCTTGAATAGTTGCAAAGAAAACAATCATGCAAGTTAAAAGCTTTTCTAAAAGCCATGATTATCTGTCCTGGAAGATCTAAATGAGAAAAAATTTTAATGGGATATCCTTCTCTGTAGAAATTTGTAAATTTAAGCATGTTCACCATTAAGTTCTTAAAATAATGTAAGGAAGTCTGACTTAAACCTAAATGAGATTTCCCACATTCTTTAAAAATATAAAAGTAGGCATTATCAACAATGTTGCTTTTTCAAAATATTGAACAGTACATTGAAACCTCTACTTTATAAAAATAACAATTTATTTTATAATATTTATTTCTGTATTTAAATTAGCTTAGCATTTCATTCAAATGCAAAAAAGTGCAGGTAAAGAACTGTCCTTTATAAGGAGGTAATTTAGTGGGGAAAAAAAGGCATTTCACTTTAATAGAAGCAGGCTCTCCAAAATTCTACAAGAAATAATTTCATAACAATGACTGTGTAGTATGCACACCAGAATGGTGATTTCTGTGAAGAACATCATACTGCTTTATAAAGATTACTTTTTTTTGATAGCATACAATAAAACAATGAAGTTTTTAAATATGTTACTCCATGGTCAGCATCATCCATTTACACAGAAACAATTTTTTGATCCAATACTGAAGCAAACTTTTGGTTTTACACAACAATAAAAGTAAAAAAAAAAAAAAAGAATATGATCTAAAAGTTTATTAACTGAACTTCTTTAAAGGTTCCAAGACTTTTTATCATCAATGGTTTAAAGAATATTAAAAACTTTAGACCAGAAATACCAGAGATCACTATTCACTTTATCCCATGAACCCTTTTGGTAATGGACCTCTTCGTAGTATATAATGTTTACATATAAAATACATAGAATTATAAATGAAATCAATTATATTGAAAAATACAGTATGAAAATATTAGAAAAGCAGTATTTGGGAAACATCAATGTATGTGCTTTTTAAAAATGTATTAATTAATGTAAATGTAATTTTGAAGAGGAGATAAACTTAAAAGGTATTTGTAGGAATCTGCAACAACAGTACTGTGATGTGAAAATGTCTGTGATTTCCAGTGGTACATGGCTAACATTACTGTGGTTTGTTGTCTAAATTCATACTTGAAGGAAATGCTGAATTTCAGTTAAGGAATTGTGAAAATAGTATCTATTTTTCCTATAACCATGTTGAAGGACCCCCTGAAATCTATCCACAGATCACAGACTGAGAACTCCTATTCTAAGACAACAATATATTACACTGGTTTTTCAGTTGAGGAATTCAATTCAGTACCAAAAAAAAAAAAAAAAGTGTGCTTATTTTCTGCTGATTTAGGTACTCTTCTCCTTGAATATAGAAAATCATAACATTGTACTGTACAGGGGGGTAAACAGGTAAGTCAGCCTGTAGCACAGTTAGCTGACTTAGGGGATCCAGCAATTCAGCCCTACTCAGCTACCCTGAAGGTTGACAGGGTTAATAAACTCCTACATCGGTTGGGAAACTCTGATTTCAGTGTATTGATTACTTATATGGAATAATACAAAGTTTATCATAACATGAAAGGAACCTAATTTTATATCTTTTTATTTCTAAGAACCTAGTTACTCTTTATTGCTTACCCATCAGGCTCCTGCTCTCATCCCCTCCCAATATGTTTTTTTAAACTTACATAATAGTTACAGCACAAGAGTTTTGGGTGCACTTTTAAAAAACTTTATCTTAGAATAAAAGCAACATGCTTTAACAAATATTTAACAGTTAATAAAGGTCATATACGTATTATTATCTGATGCCAGCCTGGTACTTGTGATCTTTAAAGTCCATGACAAACCAGAAAAAACCATGCTTCCTATTTGAACTGCAGGAAGCAAACTACCTTCTGTGAGCTGCAGTTGTGACCTCACAAAATAACCTCACTTTCCCCAAATTAATAAAAACCTGCAGAGAAGCCAAAATTGAAACTATATATTTTTTTCTTGGCAATTCTTACCTTTTTGTTGTTCTCTTTAATATCTTGAGGATTCAGAGACTTGTAGTCACTGAGGGAGAAAATGGCACAGTGGGTATATACAATATTTGATAAAAACAGCTGTTTTTAAAACAAACTGAATCTAAAAATTTGACATTCAATAATACCAAAAAGTAACTAGCAATTTCATAGCAATTCAATCAACAAAACTAATAGTGTGGAAAATTAGGGAAATAAATAAATAAATAAGTAAAAATAGTGATTACATGTTTCAATGCCTGAAGCTTTCCATCTAAAAGAAAAGTTAAGGCAGGCGACCAGAGACTAGACTTGACAACCAAATTTATCATGAGGTAATCCCTTGTTGTTAACGTAAAAAAGCTACAGGCTTTATTTGTCTCATTTCATTTTAACACTAACACAATTTTCATAATAATATGAAGTCAGTCTTTGCATGAGATTAACACAAAACATTATTTTAAAAAGAGAAAAGATGGTTTTTAGGTATTCAGAAGAACTTTTTTTTCTTACATATATTTCTTTCAAAAAGTAAGCAGTGTAGGTAATAAAAAAATAGAAAGCGATGTATCTTGGGACATGTGCTAAGAAATAATTTTATGTTCTTAAAATGTCTATTATTTACTAAGTATTTATAAGGAATGGAAAATGTTTCTACTCACATTAAATCTGGTCTAAAGTGGTGCAATATTGCACAAAAGGATAAACCATTTCTCCACGATGTAGTAAAATTGGTGATTTTCACTCCCCGGTAGTTTTTTGTAACTTCTTTACACCATACAAGCAATGACTGACTAGCATTTGGCTTTCGACCCAAAACAGGACTTGGTATAGGACTTGGCTACAAAACAGGAAAAGAGGAAAACATTAAAAGAATTTAATGGAAGCTGAAAATTAACTTTAATTGACCTAACTAGATCATCTGAACCCTTTGATGTCAGTACAGGTCCTTCAAAACTGTCATTTCACGACAATCGTAGCTTGTGCGAGGGAGACATAAATCTTAAGTTATTATCTTTAGTTTTAGCCCATGGCATTGGTTGACAAGGATGTAGATAGTGAGATTTTAAACTCAGACGTAAGAATAAGCCAAGAGTTTTATTGATAGAAACATCATGTTAAAGTATTTAAACACTTAAGGGTGAATAGCTGTATAGCCTCACACCCTAGAAAAACTTCCCCCACTGCAATCATGGTTCCTTTTTGACTAGGCTAAAAATTAGACATTTTGATGTCTAATTGTAGCACAAGTTGTTAGTGGAGTAATCAAAATCACAGTAAGTTTTTAAAATATAGTGGTCATATATGTATTTTAAATAAATAGCATAATGATAGTCATATTCAAACAACCTTCTTACATAAATTGAGTGATGACAAACCAGTTTGAGTTTTTAGCAACATCAGTGATGGGAACAAGAGGACTTTAACAGTGGTGGTGCAACAGTATTTATGTTGGATATGCCCAAAATAAATTTTAATTATCACTGAGAGCTATTTTTGGATATTGGGTGAGCTAGCTGTATGTGTGTGCTAAACTCTAAGCATATACCTTCTCCATTGTTCATATACTTAACACAATAATGATGGTAGTAAAATGAAGACTCTATAGTAAGAGTCTTTGCTTTGAACTTTTATTATTCATAAAACCATATTATTTTCTTTTATCAAATAACAAATACATGATCATGATAACTTTAGATGCTGATACAACTGAAAACTATAGAGAAATCTAAATGTTTTGGGATTTTAAATCTCATTATTAGTTAACAGTTCTAGTTACAGTAATAAACTTAGACATAAAATAGTGGCCCTATAATATAAGGTGAAAAGAGAACACTGATTTGCCAGTAATATCATTTAAGCTTAACAAGCAAACCATTCTTACCACACTGCTACTTAGGAAAGACCAATGATGCCCCCACATGACAAAAACATGCTAGTGCCAAACAATTACACTCCTCTATCCCACATTTACCGCTTCTCCAGAAGATTACTAAGAAAAAAATCAAATATGTAATTCATTTTTAGTTAATTGTCAGATTGATAAACTATTATGTAAACCACCACAAATCTAGCAAAGTGCCATTCTTCAAATGATCATGTCCACAAAGTTAATGCTGAAAATGTCATGGATCATAAAAATGAACAATTTGGACCAATTCTACTTAATACAAAGAAGTAGGTAAAAAATGGAACCCCCAACATAGTAAATTTACTTTCTAATAAGTGATAGTTCTTTTAACTATCAATCTAACATATCTAAAATGAACTATTACGTATCTTTTCACCTAATGACCCAATATGGCTTGAAAGCCTTCTAGTCCATGTAATCTGGAAGCTGAGTGGTCTGTGTATAAGCTAGAGGATCACTGAAATAGGCACACACACATTTTGCTTAGACTCTCTTATTTAAAGGACTGTCTTTATTAAAAGCCACTGCCTGCAATGCCCGCACCCTATGAGCATTGGTTCCTAACTCAGCAGCTTCACTTCTGATCCAGCTCCCTGCTAACTTGCACAGGAAAGGCAGCAGAAGATGGCCCAAATGCTTGAATTAGAAGAATGTCCATAAGGGATGCTGGCATTGCAGGTGGTGGTTTAATCTACCACAGCACAATGCCAGCCCTTGTTCATTGTCCTTGATCATTTTAAAGATTTATTTATTTGAGAGGCAGAGTTACAGACACAGAGAGGGAGAGGGAGGGAGAAAGGTCTTCCATCTGCTGGTTCACTCCCCAGATGGCCACAATGGCCAGAGATGGGCCAATTCAAAGTCAGGAGCCTGGAGCTTCTTTTAGGTCTCCCACATGGGTGCAGGGGCCCAAGGACTTGGGCCATCTTCCACTGTTTACCCAGGCCATAGCAGAGAGCTGGATCAGAAGTGGAGCAGCCAGAGCCAGCGCCGCAGCTCAATAGGCTAATCCTCCGCCTTGCGGTGCCGGCACACGGGGTTCTAGTCCTGGTCGGGGTGCCGGATTCTGTCCCGGTTGCCCCTCTTCCAGTCCATCTCTATGCTGTGGCCAGGGAGTGCAGTGGAGGATGGCCCAAATGCTTGGGCCCTGTACCCCATGGGAGACCAGGATAAGTACCTGGCTCCTGCCATCGGATCAGCGCGGTGCGCTGGCCGCGGCGGCCATTAGAAGGTGAACCAATGGCAAAGGAAGACCTTTCTCGCTGTCTCTCTCTCTCACTGTCCACTCTGCCTGTCAAAAAAAAAAAAAAGAAGTGGAGCAGTCAGGACATGAACTGATGCCCATATGGGATGCAGGCGCCACAGGCAGTGGCTTTACCCACTACGCCACAGTGCTGGCCCCATCTTTGATCATTTTAATCTCTTTGTTGTTCCTGGGACACTTTACACATGTTCCCACCTTAGGGTACTTTCACAGATTGCGCCATTTGCCTAGTACTCTCAGATATCTAGATGGTTTAACTCCAATGCAGCCTTTTCCTTTGGGCCTATTCTGACCATCCTACTTAAAACACAACCCATTTCTATCACTCAACCAAACACTCTTGCTCTGTTTTTTTCCAGCAGTACTTAGCATCTTCTTATGGTCCATTTACTTACTATATTTAGTGGTAATTACCTGTCTGCTCTCACTCAAAAAAAGACGTAGTGGCAGGCAGGCAGTTTGTTTTATTTATGAACCTATCCCTAGTGCCATGAACGTAGTAGGCATTTAATTAATACTGTTAAATGAACTAATTCATACAAAACAATTAGCATAATGTATAGCAAATAGTAACCATTCAGAAAATGTTAACTGTATTATTACTACCATCAATGAATTGTCAGCTCTGAAGCCTTATTTTTAGGGGTTCTTTTGGAAATTTCAAAGGCCAAGAATTTAAAATTTAAAATGGTGAAAAGGTTTTTTTCTTTTTTTGCAAACATAACTTTAAAAAATGTTGTTTTAAAATGACACATAATTAGTGTACATATTTATAAAGAACAGTGTGATATTTCAATAATGTATATAATATGAAACGATCAGATCAGGGTAATTGGCATATTTATCACCTCAAACTTATATTATTTCTTTGTGCTTGGAACATTCAAAATCCTTTCTACCTATTATTTCAAACTGTACAATGAACTGTTTTGTTTTATTTATTTATTTTTTTTGACAGGCAGAGTTAGACAGTGAGAGAGAGAGAGAGAGAGAAAGGTCTTCCTTCCGTTGGTTCACCCCCCAAATTGCTGCTATGGCCTGCTCGCTAATCTGAAGCCAGGAGCCAGGTGCTTCCTCCTGGTCTCCCATGCTGGTACAGGGCCCAAACACTTGGGCCATCCTCCACTTTCTTCCCGGGCCACAGCAGAGAGCTGGACTGGAAGAGGGGCAACCGGGACAGAATCCAGTGCCCCATCCTGGACTAAAACCCGAGGTACCGGTGCCGCAGGCGGAGGATTAGCCAAGTGAGCCGCAGCAGCAGCCCAATCAACTGTTGTAAACCATGGGTACCCTACCATGCTACAGAATGTTAGAAGTTACTTCTATCCAACTGCTCTCCTGTAACCATTAGCCATCCTTTTTCTATCTCCCCACCCCAATTCTTCCCAATCTCTGGTAAGCAATATTCTACCCTCTAATTCTATGAGATTGACCTGTTTAGCTTCCACATGTTAAGTGAGAATATGTCTTTCAGTGCCAGCCTTATTTCACTTTACATGCCTTCTTGACTCACTCATGCTGTAAACAACAAGGTTCCATCTTTCTAACAAGATTTATTTATTTTAAATGCAGAGCAACAAAGGAGGGAAAGAGAGAGAGATAACAGCAACAGAGAAAGAGGGAGGGAGAGAGGGAGATCTTCAATCTATTGATTCATTCCCCATTGGCCACACAGCCAGATCTGGTCAGTCTAAAGCTATAAGCCAGGAACTCCTGCTCTCCCATATGGGTAACAGGGACCCAAGTACTTGGGGCATTTTTCACTGTCTTTCTTGTCACATTAGCAGAAAGATAGATCAGGAAACAAAGTAGCCAGGGGCTGGACTGGCATTCTAATATGGAACACAAGCATTGCAAATAGTGACTTATCCTGCTGTGCCACAATGCCAGCCCCGAGATGGAATCTGCTTTTCTTTTTTGTCTAAATAGTATTATATCGTGTATATACATCACACTTTCTTTATCCGTTCATCATCTGTTGATAAACACCAAAGTTCATTATTCTACATTTTGGCTATCATGAATAGTGCTACAATAAACACAAGATCGCAGACAACTCTTTGACATACTCATTTCTTTTCCTATGGAGGTACACCCAGTAGTGGAATTGCTGGGTCATATGGCAGTTCCATTTCTAGTTTTTCAGGAACCTGTATATTGTTTTCCATAATGGCTATGCTAATTTACATTCCTAGTTATATTTCTGTCTTTTTGATAATGCCATCTTTACTGGACTGAAATGATACCTCATTGTGGTTCTGATTCACATTTCCATGATGATTAGTGATGAAAATGAAGCTTCAACTAAAAAATAATCTTGATACTTTGATATTCTATGTGCAAAACAGGGGCACTTGCAATGCTTAGCAATGTTATCTATTACCATGAGCATGATGAAAAAAAAAAAAAAACAACTCTGAATGACTTTTTAATTACTTCTTCCTAAAGAAAAGAAGACACAAAAATCTGGCCATAAAAGATAGACATGAACTTTCAAATATAAATGATTTTAATGCATTATTTCTATTAACACAGCAAGTAACATGTTGAAATTAATAAGGCCACCTACTTAATTCTTACTAACAATGGCAACAGCATCTCTTTCAGAAGATTTAATCTAATAATAATTTGTTGTAAAACTTCCTAACTTTAAATAACTATGAAAAATTTCAGTTATATTTTTTATGTTCCAGCCCTCTGATCACAGTGTATCCCCCCGCCCCCCTTTTGCTTTCTTTCCTTCTCTCACTGACACAGACACATATTCCTCTAGGTATTGCTCTAAATAATTTTTTTTTCTGGGGCGGGCATTGTAGTGAAGTAAGGCTAAGCCACTGCTTGAGATGCTAGCATCCTGTATCAGAGTGCCTGGCTTGAGTTCCAGCTAATTTGCTTCTGATCTAACTTCCTACTTATGTACCTGGAAAGCAAAGGATGATGGCCAAGTGCTTAGGCCCCTGCCACCCATGTGGGAGGCCCAGGTGGAGTCCCTGGCTTCAGCCTGGGCTAATCCTGGCTGTCCTGAGCATTTGGGGAGTGAACCAGATGGAAAATTCTCCCTGTGTCTCTCCCTCCATGTCACTGTGCCTTTCAAACAAATAAATAAATCTTTTAAAAATACTTTTTTCTCTCCATAATTTGAGCTGATTCACTCCCAGGACTGCAACTATCACTTCTATGCAGCTGATTCCCAAATATATATTTATAGCTAAAACTACTCAAGTTGACATTTCCAGCTGGCTATCCTTCCTGCCATAAAGGATTCAAACTCAATATGTTCAAAACCATAATTATACTCTTTCCTTACAACCTTCTCATTTTCATTGTGTTTCCAAATGACACTGACACCATCCTAATTTTCTAGACTTGTAATCTCAGAATCACCCTTGAATTCTTCCTTCACTTATCATCTCTCACTAGCTAATCCATGGGCAGTTCTGAGCTACTATTACAAACCAATGCAAAACCTTTGTAACAGGTCTTCCTTTTTCCAAATTCTCCCTTATCTGAACCACTGTGATAGCATGGGTTTTCATAAATAACAGCTAAAGTCTCTAATAGCTCTCAAAAACATACAAAATGATCAAAATATTTCTAGGAACTAAATTCCAGACTTTTTTTCTCAATTTACCCAGTAGGAAGGCTCATCTTTCTCTAAAATCACTATGCTTTCCTGCCTAAACCCCAGCTCCCCTACCTCCTATCTTTTGTCATACTGATTTCCACCTTTGCTTGGAGTATCTTCTATCCCAAGTACCAGCCCTACAGTTCCACTCTACCTTCAAGATTTCAATACAAGTGTTATCTTTTACATGAAATCTTTTCTTAATTCTCAGCAGGGAGCCCTTTTCAACATTCCTTTGATTTTCACCTCTCTTATGGCATGTTTTAGATTTTTTTTTACTACAATATGTTCAGTTCTTTTTTTTTTTGTTGTTAATTATTTTTTAAGGAATACAAATCTCGTAAGTACAACTTTAGGAATATAGTTATTCTCCCCACTATATCTGCCCTCACACCTACACTTTCACCCCTCCTCCTCCTCCTCCCTTCCTTCCCACCAGTCCCATTCTCCATTAAGATTCTTTTTTTTTTTTTTTTTTTTTTTTGGACAGGCAGAGTTAGACAGTGAGAGATAGTGAGAGTGAGAGTGAGAGAGAGACAGAGAGAAAGGTGCTTCCTCCTGGTCTCCCATGCGGGTGCAGGGCCCAAGCACTTGGGCCATCCTCCACTGCCTTCCCGGGCCACAGCAGAGAGCAGGACTGGAAGAGGAGCAACCGGGACAGAATATGGCGCCCCAACTGGGACTAGAACCGGGAGTGCCAGCGCTGCAGGCAGAGGATTAGCCTAGTGAGCCGTGGCACTGGCCAAGATTCATTTTTAATTAACTCTGTACACAGAAGACCAACTCTATACTAAGTAAAGATTTCAACAATTTGCACACACACACACACACACATACTAGTTTGATAACTAGTTTTACAGTTAACTCTCATAATATAACACATTGAGGACAGATGTCCTGCATGGGGAGTTAGTGCACAGTGACCCCAGTTGATAATTTAACAATTAACACTTTTATGTAAGACATTAGTGACCACTCAAAGCTCCTGACATGCGCTGCCTAGGCTATGGAAGCTTTTTGAATCCACAAATTCCATCAGTAGTTAGACAATGCCATAAGCAAAGTGGAAGTTCTTGCCTCCTTTTAGAGAAAAATACATCTTTCTTTGGTGGCTACTTCTTTCTGCTGTTCAGTTCTTCCTGCTATACAAAAAGCTTATTAATTTTTCATTAATTCATAAAAATGAGAGAGAATCTTCCAATCTTCCAACTGCTGGTTCACTTCCCAAATGGTCACAACAGCTGGAGCTGGGCCAGTCTGAAGCCAGGAGCAAAGAACTTCTTCCAGGTCTCCCACATAGGTGCCGAGGGCCCAAAGGCCATCTCTGCTGCTTTCCCAAGTGCATTGCCAGGGATTTGCATTGGAAGTAGAGCAACCAGACTTGAACCAGCACCCATATGTGATGCCGGCACCACAGGTATAAGCTTTACCTGCTATGCCACAACACCAGTCCCAATCATGTTAAGACTTACAGAGATTAGCTCATTTAAATCTCACAATTCCTTTGAGATAGGTACAGCTGTTTCCAAATTACAGCCGAGTAAAAAAAAAAAAATAAAAAAAAAAAAATAAATAAATAAATTACAGCCGAGTAAACCAAAGTTACTAACCAGGAAGCAAAGGAGCTAGAATCTGTTATCAAACTATCCCTACTTCAAAGCCTGTGCTCTTAAACAACATGAAGTTCATTCTCAAGATAATGCAGCTTTAGGACCTCAGTAGAAAGTATAAATTTCTTGAGACTAGCAAAAGCCTCAGCAACATCTTATCTTCATTAAAGATTTTTTTTTTAAGATTTAGTTTATTTATTTGACAGTTACAGAGAGCAGTAGACACACACTTCACAAACATACATAGAGAAAGAGAGAGAGAGAGGGAGGATGGGGGAAGGAGGGAGGGAGGGAGAGGGAGAGGGAGAGAGAGAGAGAGAGAGAGAGAGAGAGAGGTGTCTTCCATCCGATAGTTCACTCCCCAAATGGCCGAAATGGTGGGAGCTGGACCAATCTGAAGCCAGGAGCCAGAAGCTTCTTCTTGTTTACCCACACTGGGCAGGGGCCCAAGAACTTGTGCCATCATCCACTGTTTTCCCAGGCAATAGCAGAGAGTTGGATCAGAAGTGGAGCAGCCAGGACTTGAACCAGTGCTCATATGGGATGCTGGTGCTGCAGGCTGGGATTTTAACCGGCTGTGCCACAGTGCTGGCCCCCATCATAGCTTCTTCATGGTTGAGGCAACTTTGGATAAATCTTAGCATTCAGTGAGCCCCAAATAACAGCAGTGATGAGAACAGCAAGAATAGTTTTATCTGTACTTGTCTTATTTTTTTTTTCAAAATGCTTTCACTTAATTCATCTCACTTTATTCTCATGGCAGAACTGAACTCAGGCTTTCTTATTCACTTTTTGAATGGTGGTAGGAGGTGGGGAGAGACACTGCATTTGCTGGTTCACCTCCCAAACGTCTGCCAAGGACAGGAGCTGGGTCAGGAAAAGCTGGGAGCTGGAAACTCAATTCAGGTCTTCCATGTGGACATGAGGGACCCAACTACCTGAGCCATTCTTGCTGCTTTCCATGGAAGGCATTAGCATTGGTACATGAATCCAGTTCTCTGATAGGAAAGGTGGACATCTTAGCTACTAAGCCAAACAGCTACCCCAGTTTGGTTATTGTAATACCATTCAGAAAGATTAAACTGTAATTAATATTGGGGGGAACTCCCATCTACATTAAAATAGGAATGGGGAAAGCATTTGGCACAGCAGTTAAGTGGATGTTTGGGGTGCCCATAACCCATATCTGAGCATCTGGTTAGAGTCCCAGTTACTCTAGTCCAGCTTCCTGTTATTGTGCACCATGGGAGGAAGCAGATGATGGATGGCTCAAGTACTTGAGTTCCTGCTACCCATGTAGAGACCTGGATTAAGTTCGTGGCTTTGGCCTCCCAAGTCATGGGCATCTTGGGAAGTAAAACAGTAGATGGACTCAGTCTCTCTGCCTCTCAAATAAATAAATAATTTTTAAAAAACTCAGATACAGTCATGTGTTGCTTGGTGATACTGTCCTTGTATGAACACCACACAGATCATTCTTCATAACTTATGTGGCCTTTCTCAAAGTTTTGTTGGACTCATAGTCTTTATTGAAGCAGATCCTTTTTTAAAAAAAATTTTATTTATTTATTTGAAAGGCAGAGCCAGAGAAACGCAGAGGCAGAGAGAGAGAGAAAGAGAGAGAGGCCCTCCATCCACTGGTTTGCTCCCCAGGTGGCAGCAACAGCTGGAGCTGCACCAATCTGAAGCCAAGAGCCAGGAACCTCCTCTAGGTCTCCCACACAGATGCAGGGGCCCAAGAACTTGGGCCATCCTCCACCACCTTCCCTGGCCATAGGAAGTGGAGCACCTGGGACTTGAACTGGTGCCCATAAGCCACAGGCAGTGGCTCCACCCACTATGCCACAGCGTCGGCCCCTGAAGCAGTTCCTTTAACAGCTCCCATTACCTTGCTCTTGTTTGAAAAGACATTTGCTATGATCAACTGGGACATATCTAATTGGTGAGCAATAATCACCACTAATTTCCTTTTTTTACACAGAAGTACACTCAAATAATGATGAAAAAGTATAGTATAATAAACAATAACAATTGTTTATTATCAAGTATTATGTATCACAATTTTATGTGCTATATTTTTATATGAAAGGCAGTACAGTAGATTTATACCAGCACTGCCATAAATATCGAGTCATGTGTTGTGCTACAATATTAGGTTGGCTATGATGTCACTAGGCAATAGGATTTTTCAGTTCCATTATAATCTTGTGGAAATACTGTCATATATGTGGTACACCCTTGACAGAAATATCATTATATGGCACATGAATGTACTTAAGAATAAATTGACAAATAATATGCATGATTATTAAAAAAGCTATCAGCTTTATGACAAAAGGAACTTTAAAAAGGGGAGAAACACCATAGTCATGGATTAGAAGATTAAATTTTGAAAGACACAAAGATTTTACAGAGACAAAGAGTGAGCCAACAGGCCTAAACCTTAAATTTACTTTTTTTTTTTTTTTTTACAGACAGAGTGGACAGTGAGAGAGACAGAGAGAGAGAGACAGAGAGAAAGGTCTTCCTTTTACCGTTGGTTCACCCTCCAATGGCCACTGAGGCCAGCATGCCACGCTGATCCGAAGCCAGGAGCCACGTGCTTCTCCTGGTCTCCCATGGGGTGCAGGGCCCAAGCACTTGGGCCATCCTCCACTGTACTCCCTGGCCACAGCAGAGAGCTGGCCTGGAAGAGGGGCAACTGGAACAGAATCCAGCGCCCAGGCCGGGACTAGAACCCGGTGTGCCGGCGCCGCAGGGGGAAGATTAGCCTATTGAGTCGTGGCAACGGCCAAATTTACCTTTTCTTAAACCATTTCCATGGACATATACTGGATTACGATAAATAGAAAATGTTGGGAGCTGGCACCGTGGTGCCGTAGGTTAATCCTCCACCTCCGGCGCCGGCATCCCATATGGGCACCAGTTCTAGTCCCAGCTGCTCCACTTCTGATCCAGTTCTTTGCTATAGCCCGGGAAAGCAGTAGAAAATGGCCCAAGTGCTTGGGCCCCTGCACACCCATGGGAGACCAGGAAGAAGCACTTGGCTCCTGGCTTCGGATCAGTGCAGTTCCAGCCATTGTGGCCATCCGGGGAGTGAACCAACAGAAGGAAGACCTTTATCTCTGTCTCTCCCTCTCAAATAAATAAATAAAATCTTTTTAAAAAAGAGACAATGTCAGTTATGTCACAGGCATTTTATTTATTATAAAAAGTACTCCTGCGGCCGGTGCTATGGCGCAGTGGGTTAACACCCTAGCCTGAAGCGCCGGCATCCCATATGGGCCAGTTGGGGAGTGAACCATCAAGTGGAAGACCTCTCTCGCTTTCTCTGCCTCTCCTCTCTCTGTGTAACTCTTTCAAATAAATAATTTTTTTTTAAATGTACTCCTGCTTGGTGAACTGCACCTAGACTTGGAGGCCTATGAACAAAATATAACGCCTCTGAAAACAAATGCGTCACTTTCCTTGTGTTTAGTCTGATTTTTATAAACAAGCGTGCCGCTTGGGGGAATCTGACAGCTATGTATACAAGCTGTTAGAAGATCCTATATCTTACATGACAGAGTGGTCCATACCTAATCACCTAGTCTTGTCACCATACAACTCAACAGCTCAAAATGAGCTAAAATATGGCCCTGTATAGTTTATACAATAATGTTAGGGATTAAAATTTTAATTAATATATGCATTTAAAACTACTAAGGAAAATAATTCTGCATATAAAATATAAATATGTTTTTGTAGAAAATATATGTAGAAAAAATATGTTTTTGTAGAAATAGATCAGAATGTGATTTTCATTCCAGTAAAAGCAGTTTTATTTACTTCAGAGGTTACTAGGGGTGAGCACCGTGGCATAGGAGTTTAAGCTGCCACTTGGGATACTGGCACCCCCATATCAGAATGCCTGGGACTGAGTCTTGCTTCAGCTTCCAGTCCAGCTTTCTGCTAACACGTATCCTAGGAGGCAGCAGAGGATGGCTACTTGAGTACTTGAGTCTCTGCCACCCCCTTGGTAAATCAAGATGGATTTCCAGGATCCTGGCTTCCATCTGGCCCAGTCTTGGCTGTTGTAGGCATTTTAAGAGTGAATTACCAGATGGAAGACCTTTCTCTTGCTCTACCTTTCAAATAAATAAACTTTTTAAAATGGTAATTTAAATACTGATTTAAATTAAGAAACAAAGGAAAGAATGTTATGCATAAAAATAAATGGATACAGAGTTGGGAAAAGAGTTAAAAATCTCAAATGGTTGGGGCCAGTGTTGTGGTGCAGGTTAAGCTGCCACTTGCAATGCCAGCATTCCATTTTGGAGTGCCAGTTCAAGTTCTGGCTGATCTACTTCTGATTGAGCTCCCAAATGATGTACCTAAGGAAGACAGTAGATGATGACCAAAGTACTTGGGCCCCTGCCTCTGAGGTGGGAAACCCAAATGGAGTTCCGGGCTCCTGGCTCAGCCTGGCCCAGACCTAGGTGTTGTGGGTATTTGGAAAGTGAACCAGTTGATAGAAGATCTCTGTCTCTCTGTTACTATGCCTTTTGAATAAGTGAATAAATAAGTCATTTTTAAAAATCTGGGGCCAGGCCGGCACCGTGGCTCAATAGGCTAATCCTCCGCCTTGCGGTGCCGGCACACCGGGTTCTAGTTCCGGTCTGGGTGCTGGTTCTGTCCCAGTTGCTCCTCTTCCAGGCCAGCTCTCTGCTGTGGCCAGGGAGTACAGTGGAGGATGGCCCAAGTGCTTGGGCCCTGCACCCCATGGGAGACCAGGAGAAGCACCTGGCTCCCGGCTTCAGATCAGCGCGGCACGCCGGCCTCAGTGGCCATTGGAGGGTAAACCAACGGCAAAGGAAGACCTTTCTCTCTGTCTCTCTCTCACTGTCCACTCTGCCTGTCCAAAAAATAATAAATAAATAAATAAATAATCTGGGGCCAGCATTACAGCAGAGAGTGTCAAGCTGCTGCCTGCAATGTTAACATGCCACATGAGCAACAGTTGAGTCCCAGCCGCTCTACTTGTGATCCAGCTCCCTGATAATGTGTCCAGTAAAGCAGTGAAATATGACTCTAGTGCCTGGGACCCTGCCACCCATGAAGGAGATCCAGACAGAGTTCTTGGCTCCTAGCTTTGGCCAAGAACAGCTCTGGCTGTTGTGGGCATTTTGGAAGTCAACCAACAAATAGAATGGAAGATTCTGTGTGTGTGTGTGTGTGTGTGTGTCTGTCTGTCTGTCTCCCCCTCTGTCTCTGTAACTCTTTCAAATAAATAAATAAATCTTTTAGAAGAATCTTATGTGGTCAAACTAACTAAAACTAAGTGAAATTATTATGGCTGTTTTAAATTTGAGCCTTAATGTCAACAATAGACTATTTCAAAAGTAGAATACAGATTTTGTGTAATATTGGTAAGGGATAAAATATTTTTGTTCATCTTTTGAGTAAACTGCAAGAAAAGTAATAATATTCATAGTCCTATGTTCAAGTTTGCTGATTCTTCTGCCTGCTCAAATTTAACTTTGAATTCCTCTAGTGAATTTTTCATTTCAGTACTTTTACTTTCCAGTTCCAGAACTTTTTCAAGTTTTCTTTCACTTTGTTGCTATTTTTATTTGCCATTCTTTTCTTTATACTTTCAACATCTTTAGTTCTCTGAGAATCTATTGTTTAAAAATCTCTACCTAGTAAGATCTGCCATTAGATGTTTCTCAAAGACAGCTCCTCTAGGTTCTTTGATTCAGTTTTCCTGTTTCAGTACTTTATACTTTGTGTGTCTGTGTGGGTGCAAACTGTTGATTTCTTTACTTAGTATAGAGTTGGTCTTCTGTATATAAAGATAAATAAAAATGAATCTTAATGAAGGATGGAGAAGGAGTAGGAGGTGGGACGGGAGTGAGGGTAGGAGGGTGGGTATGGAGGGAAGAACTATTATATTGCAAAAGCTGTACCTATGAAATTTATATTTATTAAATAAAAGCTTTCTAAACAAAAATTTCCTGTTTCTTTGTATGTTGTGTCATTATTTATTTATTTTTGTTGAAAGCTGGACATTTACATCTAACAATGTGTTAACTCTGGAAATCAAAGTCTTCTGCTTCAGATTTTTTTTTTCAATTGTTATAGGCAGTCTTTGTTCAAAGGATCAGCATGAGGTATAAACTTAAGGTGTTTTGCACATCCTTCTGTGTTCCCCATACACATATATGCAGTTGCTTTTGAATATTCCAGCCTTCACTATCTGGCTTCCAAGGGTGGAGAAGAGGGAGAAAGATAAACAAAGGAGAAAAGAAAAAACATTGGCCCTTTAAATTCTTATTTATTTGCAAGGCAGATAGACAGTGACAGACAAATACCTCCCATTAACTGATTCACTCTCCAAATGCCTGCCAACAGTCAGGGCTGCACTAGGAAGAAGCACCTGGCTCCTGGCTTCGGATCGGTGCAGCTCCAGCCGTAGCAGCCATTTGGGGAGTGAACCAACAGAAGGAGGACCTTTCTCTCTGTCTCTCTCTCTCTCACTGTCTATAATTCTACCTGTCAAATTAAAAAAAAAAAAACACCTCATGGAGAATGGCATTAAAAAATAAGTTTGGGGTGGCATTTGGCAAAGTGGTTAAGACATCATCTGGGCCACCCACATCCCATCAGAGTGCCAGGACTTAAGTTCTGGATTTCTGCTTTGGATTCCAGCCTCCTGGTAACATATACCCAGAAAGGCAGCAGATGATGGCTATGGTAGTTTGGTCTATGCCAAGTGGGAGACTCAGATTGAGTTCTTAGCTCTGGGCTTTGGCCTGGCCCAGCCCTAGCTGTTGCATCTCTGTCCTTCATATAAATAAATCAAAATTAAAAAGATAAATTTATTTTGATACAAAAATTTTTGAAATGCATGCACATGACAGATCCTCAAAAAGTACATGGGAAATGCACATTAGGAAAAAAATTACACATGAACTTGAAAACTTTTTTGCACCAATATAAACATTTAAAAATACACAGTTTATTTACTTTCATTTTTTATTTGAAAGGCAGAGAGACAAAGAGATCTTCAATCTACTGGTTCAATCTGCTGAAGATGGGAGTTGGGAACTTAGTTCAGGTCTCCCACGTGAGGGACAATGACCCAATTACTTAAGTTATCACTTGATGCCTCCCAGGGCATACATTAGCAGGAAGCTGGATTGGAAATACAATAGACAGGACTTGAACTAGGCATTCTGATTTGGGATGCAGGCTTCCCAAGGGTGCCAGACACTTGTCCCAAAATATTGTTTTTTAAATATTCTTTTGTAGATGAACTATTTAAAAAGATTTATTTATTTGAAAGACAGAGTTACAGAGGGAGAGACAGACACAGAGACGGAGAGATCTTCCATCTGCTGGTTTACTCCTCAAATGGCTGTAAAGGCTAGAGCTGAGCTATCCAAAGCCAGGAGCTAGGAGCTTCTTCTGGGTCTCCCATATGGGCAAAGGGGCCTAGGCAGTTGGGCCTATGTGCTTTCCTATGCACATTAGCAGGGAGACAGATCGGAAGTGGAGCAGCTGAGACTTGAACCAGCACCCATATGGGATGCCAGCACTGCAGGCGATGACTTTACCCTCTGTGCCACAGTGCCGACCCCACAGATGAACTTTTTGAAGAATACTTCTGTGTGTGTGTGTGTATGTGTATAGTTATTATTTCTTTATCTATTTCCTGTAAATATACCTTCCTTACCTATCTTTTTTTTTAAACATCACTGGGAACATATTCTCATGTATTTATTTGTTTGAGAAGCAGAGAGAGAACCCCCTTCTGCTGGTTCACTCCTCAAACACCAACAACAGCTAAAGACTGGGCAGAGGCCAAAGCCAAGAGCCAGAAACTAAATCCATGTCTCTCACGTGGGTGGAAATCAACCACCTACCAGGGAATTCATTAGTTGGATTCAGATGCCAGAGCTGGGTATCAAACATAGGTATACTTAGGTGTGATGAAGGTGTCTTAAATCAGTGTTTTAACTGCTAAGCCAAATATTCACCTCTCTTTTTAACCATTTTAGAATTTATAAAGTTCAATTTATCTATCTTCTGTCATACCTTTTGTTTCTTTTGTTTTATAAAGTTATTTTTCATGAAGAAAGGTCATAAATACAAAGTTGTATTCCTTTTCTTTTTGAAAAGAATAATTTGGGGGCTAGCACTGTGGTGTAGCAGGTAAAGCCACTGCCTGCAGTGCCAGCATTCTATATGGGCTTGGTTAGAGTCCCAGCTGCTCCACTTCCAATCCAGCTCTCTCCTATGGCCTGGGAAAGCAGAAGATGCCCAAGTGCTTGGGCCCCTGCATCCGCTTGGGATACCCGGAGGAAGCTCCTGGCTCTTGGCTTCAGATCAGCATAGCTCCAGCCACTGCAGCCATTTGGGGAGTGAACCAGTAGATGGAAGATACCCTCCCTCTGCCTCTGCCTATCTGTAACTTTGTCTTTCAAACAAACAAATAAATCTTTAAAAGAATTAAAAAAATTTTTTTTATTTAATGCTTTCATGTGTCTATAATACATTTTGGTGAATGGTATGTATTAAGGTTCTAAGTTGTTCTATCAACATTATTTCCTGAATAACATTTCATTGTTTTATGATGCTTCCTTTATTGTACATTAAGCTAATGTGTAACTATATAAATATGTGTATTTGAAAGAGATCATGTTTACTTCTGGGTTACACATCTTGCTTCAGTGAACTACCTACTGTTTTTATCAATACATTGTTATTTTATACTCTATTTTAATCTTTTATAGGATTAATCAAGCCTCAAATTTTCTGAATTTTTTTAAACAAAAAATCTTCAAACATTTAAAATTAAGTTCTGAATTATTTTCATACCATCTCAAGATCAATCCTGTTTGCATGTTGGTATGGTTACATAAAATCTGTAAAATATCTAGGGAAGATGGATACTTTCACCATATTTAGTATTCTCATCTGAGAAAAATGATAAAGGTAAAAAGCCAAGAAAAGTTCAAATAGTATGTTGATTCAATACATACTTTTGTTTACAATTATTAGAATAAGGAAAAATGAAACATAAATTCCACATAAAATGGCACACATGTATTTAACACTCAGGGCAAGTCTATATGTTTGATAGAGAGATTTTAAAATGGTTTAGCTCTACTATTCTACATAAACAGGCAAACTGCCTTGATTTAAAAGGTTTGAAACTCTTTCTAGGAATTGCCATATTGCTGAAATTAGCTTATTAGTTTTGTTGTTATAAAAAGGATAAAAATGTGTAACAAAAATCTATCCCACTCCTCTTTGTAATCCTACATTTATGCCAAGCAGTTTGATTTATTTTGCCACTGAATTCACTTACTCAGTAAAGTCAAACACCCTGTTCAGATTACAAATTAAGTATTGTATGCTTATACTTTACTAAATGACAAGTAAAAGCTTGTAATGAAAAGTAGAGGCACAAAAACATAACAAGTTTCACACAAATTGCAGTGTTTTTAAAGGAACTATTTCCCCACCTTTGGTGAAATGTAAAGGTAACTCAAAGGTGCAACACTTCATATTAATACTTACTGTGACATACTAGTTACTTTATGTCACAAACACACACACACAAAAACCTCACCAAATTGCATTTGTCACCAAATGATTAACAAGTACACAACAGTTGGAAACTGTCAAAATATTTTCCTGCTCAATTGCAATTACCAACCAAGTTTAAGCATGTCTTGAGTGGGTGTTAACTACATTTTGGGGGATGCAAAACATTAAACAGTAGCCACTCTTCTGTGGTCTCTAATTTACATTTTAGAAACTACTAAGTAACTCCAAAGGTTTTTATTGTCTTCAGTGAAAAATTAGCAAAACATCATCAGGAGATATGATAGGTTCACCAGTGAGAAGGGTCTCTAAAAGATCATCGGCTCATCTTTTATTAAAATTGAATATGTAGGTTATTTGTCTTTGAAATTTTTATAGAAAGCTGTTATTTAATAAATATAAATTTCGTAAGTACAGCTTTTGATTTATAGTGGTTCTTCCCCACCAAACCTGCCTTCCCACCCCTGAAATGTATTAAGTGAATAAGACACGCATGGTTTCTGCCAACCTTATGACAATGGATGTAGCCAAAAATAAATGGGGAGATGTAATAAGGTAACAGTGTCAATATGGAAGTACGGCTGATGAGTTTCCAGGGGGAGAATGCAGTTATCTTTTGCCGTTTACAGTAGGAAGGCATCCAGCCACTCCTCACCAGAAAGTATATAGCCTGAGGTTCTGTGATTACCCATGTTTGTATCTCTTAACAATAGAAAATATGTGAGCTAATTATTATCAATCATTAGCACAGATGGAGCACATAATATACTTAGAACATTACAGTATTTCAAAATTAAAAGTGTGTGGGGGGGTGTTGTGGCTCAGCAGGTTAAGCTGCTTGCAAGGCCAGCAACTCACATGAGAGTCAGTTTGAGACCCAGCTGCTGTACTTACTATCTGGCTTCCTGCTAACACACCTAGGAAAGCAGCAGAGGATGACCCATGTAGTTAGGTTAGAGTCACCCACATGGGATATCCAGATGGAGTTCCAGGCTCCTGCCATTTGGTGAGTGAGCCAGCAAATGGAAGATCTCTTTCTCTCTCCCTTCTCTCTCTTTCCCTTCCTCTAAGTCTGCCTTTCAAATAAATAATTCTCTAAAACAACTTTTAAATTACACTTTTAATTACACTTTAAGATGTAACTATGAATATGTAAAACTATTTCTTTTATATCAAGCTGAAAGATGAGTGCACAGGTATTAGCTATAAATAATTGTTACCTTTTTATATGATTGATAAATTCCACCAAGATTCACAAGAAAAAAATCACAAAACAATAGCTATATATGCTATCAAATGTTTAGTTATTTAATAAGTACATTCTAATTGGATCATAATCTTGGTTCAAATTGTGCCTGTGAGTTAATAAAGAAAAGGTTGAAAATAATTATTAACTGGATGGGATGGTTAAGACAGAACTGGAAATGCTAACTACTTCCATGTAGTCAAAGTAGCTGAAGGGGTCAGGTCTAGATGGCAGGAAACTTTTTTTTGGGGGGGAGGGGAGCAATTGTCTGCATTGAATATTTGGCCATTAAATTTATGGAAGAAACAAATGTAAATTCCATAACAGTACTGAAGCTATAAATCTCCGACTTTTCATTGTTTGCCAGTATCAGAAAAAAAGGAGAAATATATTCATACAGATACACATACATTTACCTATTATATTCACGTTCAACTGTATATTATATATATATTATAAAGTATATATCCAAATGGAAACTTACAAAGAAGAGATAAAGATTAAATTGGCAATTGTGGCTTAATTTTGATTAATGGTATAAAAATCCTTTTCCCTCAGTATTTTAAAAAAATGTGATATATTGGTTTGGGTTTGTTTTGTTTGCATTTCAATAGCTTTATTGAAAGGTATATCCCTTAGTACCAAATATAATGGTAACTGGTTAGGTTATCTCTGCCAACTCAAAATTAACACTAGTGTATTTTTAAAAAATTGAAATATATCAGCCTGTTGAGAAAACTGAGTTATCAAAAAACCATGGCTTACAGAAGTTAAGGATAAGATATACTGTGTTTTTTCAGGGTTTTGTGGGTCTTTTTTTTTTTTGGCCCTGCTTATTTATCCATAACATTACGGCCATTCTGGCTGGATACATTGCTCTGTTAATCAGCTAGAACACTTTAACATTGTAGATCTCTTTATTTTCATTTAATTACTACCATGGAGAATACTGACTACTACACCACACCAATCTCATAACTTACAAAGGTGCCTATTTATTTTTCTTGAGACACATTAGGGACATTAATGAAAGCATATTTCTTTAAAGGACTAGTACTTAAGTATAGATTTTGATATCCGGTTTGAGTGACTGTCAAAGCTAAAATAGATGCATCACAGAGATAACCCAAATCTAAATGCAAAAAGTAGATCACTGTGCTTACTAAATCAGGATTCTCATTTTTCCATACCATCTACCAATTATGCAAAAGACTTTCGTTGATATGCAGTTAGTAAATGTCTATTCCCTGATACCAATAAGTTAGAGTTTAAAACCCATTTGTAATTTTTATTTGTATTTTAAATTGGTCTAGAAAATTCTTTTTTCAAGTTTAACATGCATAGATATGAGAGTTTTTAGGTGACAGAGACTGTTTTTAGCAGGAAAATAATATGACTGAAACATTCCTCCAGCAGACACTGTAGGCTGGCTAGCCCAATATCTATTTTCATGCCTGCTGTTTCTAAGAAGTAGGAAAGGAATGGCAATGTATTCATTTTTCCTAATTCATCTTGTAACAAAGGATGTGTAGCAAAGCTACCTGACATAGTTCTGGACAGTGGAAGTAGAAGCTTAGGAAAATATGCCAAGTCAATACAATTTATGTTTAATATAAGAATTTGAAAAGCTCATTGATATGGTTACAGATTCTACACAAACCTTTAAGAAACCACCACTTGTGAGTTGGATATAGTATCGAAGAAGAACATCCATAACTGTCTGAAAAGGACAGATGTGAATCCTCCACTCTTATCATATATCTGCCCTGAATGGTGCTATCACATGAGTGTAAGGTATAAGAAAATAAAAGGTAGCAAATACTAGCACCTCTATATCTCAAACTCCCACTCATTCACAGGATACTATCCAACCTCTACCTGATGTGACCTATAATATGAACAATGAGTAAAGGACCCATATTAAACTGTATATTAAACTCTAGTAGTAAAACTTAGTTTCGTCCATAATTTTAGATGAAAATGTGAATATATGTTTTTTTTTAAGATTTTTATTTATTTATTTGAGAGGTAGAGTTACAGACAGTGAGAGGGCGAGACAGAGAGAAAGGTCTTCCTTCCATTGGTTCACTCCCCGATTGGTTGCAATGGCCGGAACTGCACCAATCCGAAGCCAGGAGCCAGGAGCCTCTTCCTGGTCTCCCACACGGGTACAGGAGCCCAAACACTTGGGACATTTTCTACTGCTTTCCCAGGCCATAGCAGAGAGCTGGATTGGAAAAGGAGCAGCCGGGACTAGAACCGGCGCCGATATGGGATGCTGGCGCTGCAGGCAGAGGATTAACCCACTGCACCACGGCGCTGTCTTCAATATGTAAGTTTGAATACTATCTTCTTCTAATTCCCAACTCACTGTCCTGGGCGCTCTATGGGGAGGGCCACACATTCCACTTTGTAAGCCATTGTTTGAAATAATACAAAGAGCTGAATATGTCTAATAAAAATACTTGCAACAATCCTATTACTTATTATTAACTACTTACTATTAACTACATGTCTAACTACATGTTAGACAAGGCTCAAATAGGCTGAGCAACTCACCGCAAAACAAACAATGCATAAACAAGAAGACTATAAACAATTTAATAGTCATTATATATTTTCAAGATTGAGATATATTTTTACAGAACAAAATGTTTTTATTTTATTTGCCAAATTGTATAAATTGTATTAAGTAAACATATGTTGATTATTCAAAGAAGAAATAGCCACATTTTTACATGAAAACTTCCTTTGGTTAACAATGCTGCATATTTGTAAGCTGTGCTTCATTATAATGATTAATAGCAGCAATCTCAGGACATATTTTAATTTCTATTGTAATTTTAAAAATTTATTTATTTATTTGAGAGGAGAGAGAGAGAGATTTCCCATCTGCTGGTTCATTCCCCAAATGCCTGCAATAGCTGGGACAGGGGCCAGGCCAAAGCCAGGAGCCTGGAACTCCATGCAGTCTTCCAAGGGGGTGACAGGAATCCAAGTATTTGGGCCTTCATTCATTGCTTTTCAGTTTTATTGGTGGGAAGTTAGCTCAGAAGTGGGGTAGACTGGACTTGAACTGGCACTCCAATACAGCACATAGGCATCTCAAGCAATGGCTTAACTTGCTGTGCTACAATGCCTACACCTAACTGTTAATTACTTCATTTGTATGTAAAAAGTCAGATGGCTGCCCCAGAAACAGATGAAATAACTGCTCTGCTAAGATAAAGGGGGGGGGGGGGGACTCAGACAAATACAGGATTTAATGGGATTCTGTGAGGACTAAATATCTCTGAAATTTAATCCAGTATCATATACTTCAGAGAAATCCTAAACAATAAAAATGAAGATGGAGGCATCACAACACTACATTTCAAGACATACTACAGGGCAGTTATAATTAAAAGAGCCTGGTCCTGGCACAAGAATAGACATGCTGACCAATGCAACAGATTAGAAACCCCAGAAATTAATCAACACAACTATGACCAACTAATCTTTGACAAATGAGATAAAATCGCTCCTTAGAGAAAGGACAATCTCTTCAACAAATGGTGTTGGGGAAAATTGGATTTCTGCATGCAGAAGTATGAAACAAAACCCCTACCTTATACCCTAATCAAAAATCAACTCACAATGGATCATGGATCTAAATCTATGACCTGAAACCATCAAATTATTAAAGGAAAACATAGGGGAAACACTGTAAGGCATTGACATAGGTAAAGACTTCTTGGATAAGATCCTGGAAGCACAGGAAATAAAGGAAAAAATAAATGGGATTACAACAAGCTAAGAAGCTTCTGCAAAAACAAAACAACACAAAACAAAAAACTCAACAACGAAGGGGCAACCAACAGAATCGGAAAAAACATCTGCAAGCTATATATCTACTAAAGGATTAATAAGAATATATAAATCTCAAGAAACTCAACAACAACAAAAATCCAGTTAAGAAAACCGGCTAGGGATATGGAACAGACATTTTTCAAAGTATGAAATATAAACAACCAATAGACACATGAAAAGATGCTCAGGATCACTAGTCATCAAGGAAATGTAAATAAAAAATATGATGAGGTTTCACCTTACCTGTTAGAATGGCTATCATCCAAAAATCAAAAAAGTACCCTAATACAATGGTAATGGGAATGCAAACTAGTACAACCATTATGGAAGACACTCAGGAGATTCCTCAGAAATCTAAAACTAGAGCTATCATACGACCCAGCCATTCCGCTCCTGTGAATTTACCCAAATGAAATAAAAGCAGCATAAGAAAAAGTTACCTGTACTCCCCATGTTTATAGCAGCTAAATTCATAATAGCTAAGATATGGAACTAACCCTGATGTCCATCAGCTGATGACTGGATAAACAAATTGTGGTAGGAGTGGGCACTCTTGTATAGTGGGTTAAGCCATGGCCTGCAGTGCCAGCATCCTGTATAGGCACCAATTCAATTCCCAGGTGTTCCACTTCCAATCCAGCTCCTTGCTACTGCACCTGGGAAAGCAGTGAAAATTGGCCCAAGTGCTTGAGCCTCTACACCCACATGGGTGACCAGGAAGAAGCTCCTGGCTTCTGGCTTCAGTCTGGTCCAGCCCTGGCCATTGCAGCCATTAGGAATATGAATCAGTGGATAGACAATCTCTCTCTGTCTCTCCCTCTCTAACTCTGTCTTTCAAAAATAAATAAATAAATAAAAGAAATTGTGGTATAGATATATGATAAAATACTACTCAGCCATAAACAAGAATGAAATCCTGTCTTTCTGAAATAAAATGGATGCAACTGGTTACCATTATGCTTAGTGAAATAAGCCAGTTCCAAAAAGACAAATATCAAATGTTTTTGCTGATTTGTGGTAATTATTATACAGAGTATATTTAAAAAAGTAATCTATGAGAGAAATTGACATATTGGGACTTGATTGTTGTTTATAGCCTTTGTCCATACTCTAGAGGAACAGTGGTTTTTCTACATACTACTTGTTGGTTTCTTTATTTAGTGGAGGGTTAAGCTTGAGATCAATAAGTAAACTGAAAGTATGTCATTGTAATAATTAAAATAAAAATAAGAAAGGAAGGAGGAGGGAGGGAGGAAGTGAGGCAGTAAAAGACAGTAGGGTGGGAAATATCATTATGCTCTTCAATCTGTATTTCTGAAATACATGAAATTTGTATTTGTAGAGCAGCCAGGTCTCGAACTGGCACCCATAGGGGATGCTGGCATCACAAGTGGAGGCTTAACCTTCTAAGCCAAAACACCAGCTCTTGAATTCTAGTTTCAGCCCTACAGTTGAAAATACTGTGTAATATTAGCCTAGTACCACATTATTGCTGGGTTTTGATTTTACCACTTGTAAAACAAAAGGGGAATCTGATGAAGATTAATTTATTCAATTAGAATGTACTGGGCACCTCCTAAGTACAAGGTAACATGCATTATTGAGAATTTGTTTTAACTTACCTAAAGTCTCTATTCCCCATAAAAATTTTGCAGGAGGATCCTGCAGCTATTTTGTCTTTTACCTTAAAACCTGGAATGGTTTAGATGAAATGAAAAAATGTAAAAAGCTTCATGACTTATTCTGTAAGAAAATTTAAGGTAAAACCCCTCAGCTATTCCAATGTTACCAAAACTGCCACAATCAACAATGCAGTGCATTTTTTATTCTACAAATATTTACTCATTTATTACATATTAGAATTGCAGATACAATGGTAGACAAAAACAAATCCATTTCTTCTGGAATCTGTAATACTTGGCATGAAGAACTTAATAAGAGGTTATTGTTATTTTAAAATAACATGATGGTTAAGTCACAGAAACACCACTAAAAATTATTTCAGGGCTAGTGTTGTGGTACAGTAGGTCACTACCTGCAATGCCAACATCCCATACGAGCACTGGTATACTTGGGTTCCTGCGACCCACATGGGAAACCTGGATGGAGTTACAGTTTGGCCTGACCAGCCCTGGACATTTCAGCCACCTAGGGAGTGAACCAGCAGATGGAAGATCACTCTCTCTCTAACTCTGCCTTTCAACTAAATAAAATTAGTTTTTTTTTTTTTTTTTGAAAGGCAGAGTTAGACAGAGAGTGAGTGAGAGAGAGAGAGACAGAGAGAAAGGTCTTCCTTTTCTTGTTGGTTCACTCCCTAAATGGCCACTACGGCCAGCACACCGTGCTGATCCGAAGCCAGGAGCCAGATGCTTCCTCCTGGTCTCCCACACAGGTGCAGGGCCCAAGCACTTGGGCCATCCTCCACTGTCTTCTCAGGGCACAGCAGAGAGCTGGACTGGAAGAGGAGCAACTGGGACAGAATCCGGCATCCCAACCGGGACTAGAACCCAGGGTACCAGCACCGCAGGCGGAGGATTAGCCTAGTGAGCCATGGCACCGGCCTGTTTTTTTTTTTTTTTTTTTTTTTTTTTTTTTTTTTTAAGAATTATTTCTTTATTTTAAAGGCAGAGTTACAGAGAGGCAGAGGCAGAGAAAGGGAGAGAAAGGTCTTCCATCCGCTGGTTCACTCCCCAGATGGCTGCCAACGGTTGGAGCTGTGCCGATCTGAAGCCAGGAGCCAGGAGCTTCTTCTGGGTCTTCCACACAGGTGCAGGGGCCCAAGGATTTGGGCCATCTTCTACTGCTTTTCTAGGCCATAGCACAGAGCTAGGTCAGAAGTAGAGCAGCCAGGACTCGACCAGCGCTCATATGGGATGCCGGCACTGCAGACGGGGTCTTTAACCTGCTGTACCGGAGTGCCGGACCCTAAACTAGATCTTTAAAATATTTTTTTTTTCCTAGCCAGATTTTTTCAAAAAAGCTTTATCCAGCATCTTTCCAAAACTACTTTTGAGATATGATTCTTTAAAGTCAAACTAAAATAGATTAAAATTTAAGTACATTAATTAACTATAGCATGGTACAAAGTATGTAAACTGTATTACAGGTACAAAATAACATAGTACTCATTAATTTGGCACAGATTTAAGGTGTTAAATGGTTTCAACTCCCTACAGTTTCACTGCACTTCCACTAAACAAGTAGTCATCTTGTAAATGTTATGCTAGCCATCAGAATCACCTGAAGTAGGCTGAGAGTTGTCTGGCATTCGGATAAAATACAGATTCTATGATTTTACTTTTGAGAATTCTGATTCAGAAGGTGAGGATTCAGCCCTAAGTGATTCAGAAACAGCTGGGCAAGCAGGTCACATTTCATTTTTACCAGTTTACATTTCCACCTTCTGATCCTAAACATATTTTCCTTTTAGTATACACAGAAACAATTCTGCTTTGTATAAAATGTCAAATGTCTGCTTAGTCTCCAGTCTTTTTTTTTTTTTTTTTTTTTTTTTTTTTTTTTTTTGACAGGCAGAGTGGACAGTGAGAGAGAGAGACAGAGAGAAAGGTCTTCCTTTGCCGTTGGTTCACCCTCCAATGGCCGCCGCGGCCTGCGCGCCGCAGCCGGCGCACCGCGCTAATCCGATGGCAGGAGCCAGGAGCCAGGTGCTTCTCCTGGTCTCCCATGGGGTGCAGGGCCCAAGCACCTGGGCCATCCTCCACTGCACTCCCTGGCCACAGCAGAGGGCTGGCCTGGAAGAGGGGCAACCGGGACAGAATCCGGCGCCCCGACCGGGACTAGAACCCGGTGTGCCGGCGCCGCTAGGCGGAGGATTAGCCTAGTGAGCCGCGGCGCCGGCCTAGTCTCCAGTCTTAAACAGTCTTTCAGTGACCTCTGTTCATAAGAATTTACTGAGACAGTGTTTTCTTTCACCTAGGTGTACAGCACCAAGATCAACTCCTCTGAGTTAAATATTTATTATATATGTCTGCATTCAACAAAAATGTATTATGATAAACTGTGTGCTAGATACCACTTAGGTACTTGGGATATATCAAGTGAACAAACAAATACCTGCCCAGGAATGAACACAGATTTTTTTCAAGTGCATACAGAACATTTAAAAAGACAATCATATTCAAGGCTGCAAAGCAATTCTCAAACATTTGAAAGAATCTATACCACAAAACCACAAGGAATTATGGTAGAAATCAAGAAGAGAAAAATATTTGAAAACTCCTAAATATTTGGAACTAACTAATGCTGCCAAGTAATCTAGGTTTAGAAAAAACAATTAAAATTATTTTGGGGCTGGCGCCATGGCGCAGCATGTAAAGCCGTTGCCTGCAGTGCTGGCATCTCATATGGGTGCCTGTTCGAGTCCCGGCTGCTCCACTTCTTATCCAGCTCTGCTATGGCCTGGGAAAGCAGTAGAAGATGGCTCAAGCACTTGGGCCCCTGCACCTGCATGGGAGACCCGGAAGAAGTTCCTGGCTCCTGGCTTCAGAAAGGCACAGCTCCGGCCATTGCAGCCAATTGGGGAGTGAACCAGTGAATGGAAGACCTCTCCACCTGCCCCTCTCTCCACCTCCCCTTTTCTAACTCTGCCATTCAAATAAATAAATAAATCTTTAAAAAAAATGCAGAGAAAAGAATGTCTTCTTTTTCTCTCTTGGAACTGGGACACAATTGTCTTCTCTTGCCCTTAAGACCTCAGAACTGCAGTCTCCAGACTTTCGATGACAGAATTCATACTGGTGGTCCCCTAGTTTCTCAGGGCTTCAGTGTCAGACAGAATTATCCATCACCTTTCCCAGTTTAAGGCTTAGACATGGACTGAGATATACTACCAACATCCTAGGGTCCTGCGGGTGGCCTGCTGTGGGACTAACTTCTAGCCGCCATAATCATTTGTGCCAATTCCCCTAGTAAATCTCTTCTCTTTTCTCTCTCCCTTTTTGCTTCCACACATCCCTTCTTCTTCCTCTCTCTCCTATTTGTTCTCTCTCTCTTATGGGTCCTAATAGAGAGGTAATACTTCTCATCTAATTCTAGGAGCCCAGCATTCCAAGATCACACAAAGATAATACAGAAAAGAAATCTGCAGACCAATGTTCCACAGGGAAATAGATGCAAAAATTTTAACAAAATTTTGGCAAAACAAATCCAACTAATAATAAAAGGATAATTCTCCACAAACAAATGGGGTTTATCCCTGGAATGTAGGATTAGTTAAACAAGTGTAAGAAAAATTCTAATCCTTTTGAACAAACAAAAGGCATTAGTTATATCCTTTCAATGCAATGCTGGAAGTTCCAAGGATTAACTAAATCTATAGATATGTGTTTTTGTCTTTGATCAGGTTATTTTACAACTTGGTACAAAGAGGTTACTCCACCTTGGCAGTTTGAATTAGATAACTGTTGTGGAGTAGAGCAGGCATTATAGGAATTTGAGTAGCATCCCTGCCTGCTATCCACTAGATGCCAGTAACGGTGCCCCTTCCTTCAGTGTGACTACCAAAAAGCACCTACAGACATTGCCAAATGTTCCCTGGAGACAAAATCATCTCTAGTCAGGAGCTACTATTAGAGATTGAAGTAACAGTGCAAAAAATTCTTATCTGTAGACATGTAGATAAATATAATCTGGTGGCACCTTCCCAATCAGCACCACCTAAAAGGCAGTTTTACATCCATTTAAATTTTCCTGATGTATGGGCCAGCGCTGTGGCACAGCGGGATAACGCCCTGGCCTGAAGTGCTGGCATCCCATATGGGCACCAGTTCAAGATGCAGATGCTCCACTTCCAAACCAGCTCTCTGCTATGGACTGGGAAAGCACTAAAAGATGGCCCAAATCCTTGGGCCCCTGCACCTCCGTGGGAGACCTGGAAGAAGCTCCTGGATCATGGCACAGCTCTGGCCACTGCAGCCAACTGGGGAGTGAACCATCAGATGGAAGACCTCTCTCTCTCTCTCTCTGTAACTCTGACTTGCAAATAAATAAATGCATCTTTAAGAAAAATTTTCCTGACGTATAAATATGTCTGTCATTAGGATTCTTATTGGAATGGATTATAGCATCATTCTATTTGCTCATTAAAATATTAGCTTAAAAAGCCTTTGATAGACATTCATGTTTATAAGCATCCTGGAAAAACGTCTCATGAGAATTATCTTTTAGCAATGAAAGGCAATCTACGTAATTAATGGCATTTCAAGATTAAAAAAGAAAAAAAATTACATGATTATCTTGATGGATACAGAAACAGCATCAAAACTCAACATCCATTCTTCATAAAAATTATTAGCAAATGAATAACAGAAGGGAAGTTCCTCAACCTGATAAGGGTATCTATCAAAAACCAAATACCATGCTTAATTGTAAAAACTAGTGCTTTCCCATTGAAACAGAAAAAAGACAAGTATGTCCACTCATACCACTTCTATTATGTATTATACAGGAGGTTCCAGCCAGTGCAATAAGGCAAGAAAATGAAATAAAAAGTATCCATATTAGCAAGGAAAATGTATCCATATTAGAAGGAAAATAATGTTTAAATGCAAAAATTTTTTGAATCACTTATGTATAAAACCCTGTGGCATCTACAAAAAAAATGCTACTAGAACTGGTAAGTTTAGCAAGGTTGTACATAAAAATATCAATAAAAAAAACAAGGCACACATATATCACAAATAATTGGAAATTTTCAAATTTTCAAATTACTCCTCTTCTTCCAGGAAACTGGATTAAATGTACTTTCCCCTATTCTTCCCTTTCAGTACAAACCAAAAGCTCTGGACATATATAGAACAAACTGCAGTAGAGGCCTCCTTGAAATAGAAACAGAAGGGGGGAAAAAAAAAAACTCATCCTGGGAATGGAATGTGGTCATTATCTGCTTGCATGTAACTGTTTCAGCTTCTGCTTACCAGCACAGAGGGATGGTGTTAACCCTTGCCAGACGGCCTACAGCTCAGTATGTGTGTCAAAGAAACATCAGTAACTATGTATGTATGTGCAGTATTGTTATCAATTCCTATAGCTACCATGTAACATTAAAATATCCAATTGAATGTACATGTGTAACCATATATAGTGGACAAAAAAAAAAAAAAAACACAAAGAAAATGTTCCTCTTTGTTCGGGGCTTGATCTTTTGGATAAGAATCTAACTGAACCTTATGCTGGCATAATAAAAGACTACTTCCTAGGTCTTCATGTCAGACTCTGAGAAGAGGAAAAGGGAGACTGCCTAGAGATTTCAGGATTTGAACAACAATGTAAGTTCCATAGGTTTTCTTTTTTATTTATAGATCTCAAACTGGAGCTAAAGAAGCTTGCAAATCAAAAATGTCAATGTATGCAGATAAAAGGATGCCAACAAGAGCCTACTCTTATAATTAGGAAAGGGCAGCCTAGCAAGACAGAAAACTTAGACAGTATCCACTAACAACAGAAGCAAAAAAACACAGAAAAAACTATGGGCCCACTCACACCTACACAAGCTAAGGCAGAGTGGGAAGCCCAGATATCTAGGGGGTAATGAAAATTCACCATAGTGTCAGTGGAGACAACATGACAAAGGCAATAGTGAGGCACACTGCTGTTTGTGTTTTTGTTTTTTTCCTGCCAGGATGGCATCAAACTGGTAACAAGACCAAAGAGTCCTAAGAAGTCAATGAGGGACATGTAGGAAACGGTATTGAGGTATCCCAAGCCTCCCAGCTAGGAAGTATCAGAGGCGGCCTCACAGGGAGCAGGAAATCCCATACTTGCCCAGTAATAACAAGAAGCACCACTTTCTTTCCCATCCTGAGGTGTCAATGAATGCCAGTGAGAAACCTGGACTTAACCTGTCTGCCTAGCAGTAATAAGGCAGTAATTTCAATTTCCCTGCTAAAACTGTGTTTAAAAAACAAAAACAAAGCAAAAAAAAAAAAAGGTTTAGAAAATATCCAGAGTGAAAACACAAAACAAAATTGCCCAGGTTTAAATAGAAAGTCATTCATGATAACAAGAGCCAGGAAAATCTCAAATTGAAAAGAAACAGGCACTTAACAGATAGAAAACAAAACTAAAAGGAAATTAATAGATACAAAACAAAACTAAAAGACTTAAAGTCATTTGACAAAGATATTAATGCAGCCCACATAAAAATGTTCAGTGTACATTTACAAATATGCCTGAAACAAAAAAAGAAAGCCTCAACAAAAAGTTAGACTGTATTGGGGCTAGCATAACAGAATGGTGGGTAAAGCCGCCTCCTGTGATGCCATATCACATATGGGTGCCGGTTTGGGTCCCAGCTGGCTCCAGTTCTGATCCAGCTCTCTCTGCTAATGGCCTGAGAAGAGTAGCAGAAGATGGCCCAAGTGTTTGGGCACCTGCCACCAATGTGGGAGACCTGGATGATGCTCCTGCTTCCTGGATTCAGTCTGGCCCAACCCTGGATATTGTGGCCATATGGGGAGTAAACCAGTGAATGAAAGATCTCTTTATCTCTCTCTCTCTCTGACTTTCAAATAAATAAATAAATCTTTTTTAGAAATAGATGATATTAGCTAAAAAATATATATAGTAGCCAAATAACAATATCAAAGGATGGATCAATGGCAGAATGGAAGGGAAAGTGGAAAGCATCACTGAACATGGAGAAAGAAAATAAAAATTACCTACAATGAAAAGACAGAATATATATTGGGAGAATAAGATGGCAGAAAGGAACAGATCCTTAAGAACCTGTGAAACTATCAGAAAAGATCTAACATCATGGAAGGAAAGAAAACAGAGTATAAGGCTGAAAGGGGACTTGAAGAAATAATGATTTGGGAGCCGGCACTGTGGTGTAGTGAGTTAAGCCTCTACCTGCAGTACTGGCATCCCAATGGGGTGCTGGATTGTGTCTTGGCTGCTCCTCTTCTGATTCAGCTCTCTGCTATGGCCTGAGAAAGCAGTAGAAGATGGCTCAAGTCCTTGGACCTCTGCACCCGTGTGGGAGACCTGGAAGGAAGCTTCTGGCTCCTGGCTTCAGATCAGCCATTTGGGGAGTGAACCAATGGATGGAAGACCATTCTCTCTGTCTGTAACTCTACCTCTCAAAGAAATAAAATCCTAAAAGAGGTTTGGTACCCAGCATTGTGAAATAGCAGGTTAAGTCACTGCCTGTGACAACAGCATCCCAAATGAGCGCTGGTTCAAGTCCTGGCTGCTCCACTTCCAATCCTGCTAATGGGATTGAACCAGTGGTCAGATGATCCCACTCTCTAGTATTTCCCTCTCTGTCTTTTTAACTCTGCCTTTCAAAGAAGTAATCTTTAAAAAAAAAAGAATGAATGCTGAAAACTCTCCATATTTGGCAAAATAAATAAATAAATAAATAAACCTACACATACAAGATGAAAATCAAAAAGGATAAACTCAAAGAAATCCATATCAAGACATCACTGTTAAAATTTTGAAATCAGGGGTTGGTGCCGTGATGCACCAGGTTAAGCCACCATCTGCAGTGCCAGCATCCCATATGGGTGCCAGTATGAGTCCCAGCTGCTCTATTTGCAAACCAGCTCCCTGCTAATGCACCTGGGAAAGCAGTAGAAGGCAGTCCAAGATAGGGATAGCTACATAAGAATCTTAAATTCTAACAGAGTCGAAGATCCAAAGCATGTATGATTATTGTTGAGCATTTTTTCTTTAAAGTGTAACAAAAGTTTCTCATTGGGGCCACTACTCTGTGGCATAGCAGGTAAAGCCATCTGTAGCGCTGGCATCCCAAATGGGCCCCAGTTTGAGATCCAGCTGCTCCAATCCCAATACAGCTCTCTGCTAATATGCCTGGGAAAGCAGCGGTAGATAGCCCAAGTGTTTGGGCCCCTGTACTCATGTAGGAGACCTGGATGAAGCTCCTGGCTCCTGACTCCTGGCTTCAGCCCGGTCCAGCCCTGGCCATTGCGGCCATTTGGGGAGAGAACCAGTGGATGGAAGATCTCTCTCTGTCTCTCCCTCTCTCTCTGTAACTCTGCCTTTCAACTAAATAATAAATCTTTAGCATTTTTTTTTTTAATCAAAGGTTGTGGCAGTTGTTGAGTGTAACAGTCAAGATGCTGCTTGGAACACCTGCATTCCAATCCAGAGTACCTGGGTACAGGTCCTGGCTCCACTTAAAATCCAGATTATAGCTAACATGCATCCTGGGAAGCAGGAGGTTATGCCTCAAGTGCTTAGGTCCCTGCTACCCACAAAGGAGACCTGGATTGAGTCCTGGGCTTCTGGCTTTGGCCTGGCCTAACCTTGCATATTGCAGTTATTTGGGGAGTGAGCAGTACATGGGAAATCTTTGTCTCCTTTCCTGTCTGTCGATTTGCCTATCTCTTTTTCCTCTGTGCCGCTGACTTTCAATATTTTTTCAATATTTTATTTTTAAATAAAAAATAAAAGTTAAAAAAAGGCTAAAGATGGAGGAAAATTCTTAGAAGCTGCTAAGAAGAAGCAATGCATTACTTACAAAAAGAAAAAAAAATCTCGTCAGAAACTAGGTTGGCTAGAAATAAGTAGCATACAATTTTTCAAGGACTAAAAGAAAATAACAATCAACCCAGAATCCTATACCTGTTAAAAATATCCCTCAGGAATGAAGGGGAAATCAAGAGAACCCTAAATAAAAAAAAACTGAGAGAATTTATTGTCAGCAGCCCCCACCCCCTGTGGCAATGGCTATAGGAAGTTTTCTAAACTAAAAGAAACAGAAAAGAATTATTCTTGGAACATCAGAAAGAAAGAACAGAGTAAGTAAAAATACATGTGTTTAAAATAGGCTTTACTTAGTTTTCTAAATTATATTTCAAGTTTGAAGGAAAAGTTATAATACTCATATAGTTTTTTTAAAAGATTTATTTATTTATTTGAAAGGCAGAGTTACAGCGAGGAAGAGGCAGAAAGAAAGAGAGAGAGAGGTCTTCCATCCGCTGGTTCACTCTCCAAATGACCACAATGGCTGGAGCTGTGCTGATCCAAAGCCAGGAGCTCCTTCCGGGTTTCCAACATAGGTGCAGGGGCCCAAGGACTTGGGCCATCTTCTATTGCTTTCCCAAGCCATAGCAGAGAGCTGGATAGGAACTGGAGTGGCCAGTGCCCATATGGTATGCCGGCACTGCAGGCAGTGTTTTCTTTCTTTCTTTCTTTTTTTTTTTCTTGGCAGGCAGAGTTAGACAGTGAGAGAGAGACAGAGAGAGAGACAGACAGAGAGAAAGGTCTTCCTTTTTCCATTGGTTCACCCCCCAGTGGCCACTACAGCCGGCACGTTGTGGCCGGCGTGCTGTGCCGATCTGAAGCCAGGAGCCAGGTGCTTCCTCCTGGTTTCCCACGCAGGTGCAGGGTCCAAGGACCTGGGCCATCTTCCACTGCACTCCCGGGCCACAGCAGAGAGCTGGTTGGAAGAGGAGTGACCAGGACAGAATCGGCGCCCCGACTGGGACTAGAACCCGGGGTGCCATCGTTGCAGGCAGAGGATTAGCCTAGTGAGCCGCAGTGCCAGGTGATGTCTTTATCCACTATGCCACAGCCCCACAGCTGCAGGCCCCTCAAGTTTGCATGTAAAGCAAACTTTTAACATACAATTATAAATGGGAGAGCATGTAAAATGAGTCTCAAAAGGCTGCATATTGTGATTTTATTTACATCATATTTTGAAATTAAAAAAGCATAGTATAGGAGAGATTCGTGCTTATGGCTGTAAAATGGCAACTCCAGATATCCTTGTGGTGAAGGAAATATTTTGCAGCTATGCTGTTTATATTACTGTGCAATAACTTTGCAAGATGTTACTGCTGGGGAAAACTGGGTAATGTGTAAAAAGGATCTCTCTGATTAACTCAAAATTAAATGTTTAATTTAAAAATCCACCACTTGCAACAATCTAAAAATATGAAATATTTTGGGATAAGCTAGATAAAAGATATATAATATTTGGGTCCTGCACTGTAATGTAGTGAGTAAAGCCACCTCCTGCAGTGCCGGCAGCCCATATGGGCACCTGCCTGCTGCTCCAGTTCCGATCCAGTTCTCTGCAAAGGCCTGGGAAAGCAGTAGAAAATGGCCCAAGTCCTTAGGCCCCTGGCTTCAGATGGGTGCAGCTCCGCTGTTCCAGCCAGTTGGGTAGTGAATCAGTGGGTGGAAGACACCTCTCTCTGCGTCTCCTTCTCTCTCTGTGTAACTGACTTTCAAATAAATAAATAAACATTTAAAAAAAGATATATAATACTTGTATGCTGAAAATTATAAAACACTGTTGGGAGAGATGAAAGAAGACCTAAGTGAATGAAGACAGATATTATAGTCATGACTCAAAGGACTTAATATTGATAAGATGTCCATTCTCCCCACACTAAACTACAGATTCAGTGCAATCACAGTCAGAAATTTATGGTAGCTTTGGGATCCACAAGGAGAGAAGGCCCACACTTCCGGGAACAAAAAGTCCTTGTCAAGGTCCCCTTGAGTGCCTAAAGGTCAACCAATGAGGATCAGACCTGCCTCAACCTTTAACCGCCACACCCTGTATCTACAAAAGGAGCCCTCCCAACCTCTGAAGCATGACTTCCACTGCACCTCTCTGTTGGGACCAGAGATCCTCACCAGGGAGCAGAATTTCAATAAAAGCTTGTAAATGAATTGATTCATCCTGCTGGGAAGATTTGTTACACCTTGCAATTGACAAACTGATTCTAAAGTTCATTTGGAGATACAAAGAATCTAGATGGCCAACACAACTTTGAAAAAGACTAAAGTTGGTGGACGGATACTATGACCTTAACACCAGAATCTGGAAATATACTCATATATACACAGTAAATTAATTTTCAACAAAAGTTAAAAAGGCAATACAGAGAAGAAAGGATAGTCTTCTCAACGGTGCTGGGATGACAGCATATCCAGAAGATTAAAAAAAAAAAAAAAAAAAAAAAAACTCATGGGGGCTGGCACTGTGGCATAGCAGATAAAGCTAACCCTGCAGCTCCATTTCTGATCTAGCTCTCTGCTATGGCCTGGGAAAGCAGTAGAAGATGGCCCAAATGCTTTGGCCCCTGCATTCACATGGGAGACCCAGAAGAAGTTCTTGGCTCCTGGCTTCAGATCCGCCCAGTTCCAGCTGTTGTGGCCATTTGAGGAGTGAAACAGCAGATGGGACACACTCTCTCTATTTCTCTCTCTCTGCGCCCCTGAATCTCTGTAACTCTTTCAAATAAATAAATAAATCTTAAAAAAATGCACTACCACTAAAAAAGAAAATAACTTCAATCTGTATTTTGTACCATAAAAAGAAGGGAAAAAAAATCTCAAAAGGATAATAGACCTAAATGCAAAAGCCCAAGCTGTAAACTTCAAATGAAAAATGGGAGGAAATCTTTTAAATCTTGGATTAAACAAAAGATTTCCTCTATACAAGACCTAAATCGTGATGTTGTGAGTTAAATATATCAAGTATTTTTCTCCACCTATTTCACCACTCTAGTCTAAACCGCCAGTCTTTTGCCAGACTATTGTTTCTGCTTCCATTCTTTCCTGCTATTACTATTTCCCTCTCTAACCATTTTCAAAAACGTTGAAATGACTTTTTAAAGCAGATTATCTGATTGTATCTCTTTGCTTAAAGCTCTTCAAGAGATTCCCACATCCTTAGGATAACATGGCCTTCAATGGCTTTATTCCCGGCTCCTCTTGCACAGTTCACTTTCTTTGTTCATCCTGCTCTAGCCACACTTGCCAAACTGTTCCTCTGATTATCAAACACCTCTAAGATGGTAACCAGACTAATTATTGCCCATCTTCCTCTGTCACTGCAAACTAACTCATATTCATGTTTGCAATCTCAGCAGAAATGTTATTTTCATGGAGAGACTTTCTATGACCACTAACCTAAATTTGTATTCCAAGACCTTTACACTATTTCCTTTGCCAGGGAGCTCTTGTTCTACATCTTTAAATGTCTCACTCTCTGACATCATTTAGAAATCTATTCCAAAATCACCTTCATAGAAAAAACTCTGATGATTACTGATTTAAAATACCACCCTTTAAAACTGCTTACCTTGCTTTTCTTTCATTTATCTGAAATTACAGTCTTTAATTGTTTACTTATTTGTAATTTTTAAAAAAGATTTATGTACTTGAAATGCAGAGTTATTGGGGGGAGGTTAGCAGAGAGTGAAAGAGAAAAAGAGAGAGAGAGAGATGTTCTATCCCCTAAATCCCCAAATGGCTACAACACCTGGGGCTGGGCCAGGCCAAAGCCAGGAACCTAGAACTCCATCTGGGTCTCCCACATGGGTAGGAGGAGCCCAAGCTTGGGTCATCTTTCACTGCTCCTCCAGGAGGGTGACCAGGGAGCTGGATAGGAAGTTGAGCAACTGAGAACTCAACCAGCACACATACAGCATGCCTGCATTGCAGGTGACAACTTAACCCACTGCACCACAGCACCAGCCCTAAAGTGATTATTTCTTAAACCTGAAAGAAGGAAGATAGGTTTGAAATGATCACTACCAGGGCTGGCCCTGTGGCGTAGCAGGTAAAGCCTCTGCTTGCAGTGTTGGCATCCCATGAGGGCACGAGTTCGAGTCCCAGCTGCTCTACTTCCAATCCTGCTCTCTGGTATGGCCTGGGAAAGCAGTAGAAGATGGCCCTAGTCCTTGGGCTCCTGCAACCATGTGGGAGACCCAGAAGAAGCTCCTGGCTCCTGGCTTCGGATCAGTGCAGCTCCGGCCATTGCGGTCAATTGGGGAGTGAACCAGTGGATGGAAGACCTCTCTCTCTCTCTGCCTCTCCTTCTCTCTGTGTAGAACTCTGACTTTCAAATAAATAAATATATCTTAAAAAAATAAATGATCACTACTAAATCACACATGGGGGTGGGGACCCCCTTAAAAACCTTGTATTAGATGAAGAAATGAGGATGAATTTTTTTGCTTTGGAGTGGACCTTTTGACTCAGTATGTTTAGCTGGTTCTTCCTTATGTTAAATTTTTAATTACTTATTTTTAGTAATTTATTAAGAACTCATTAGTTTCTCACATACATTCACTTCTTCACATATTTTAAAATTAGAACAATGGATATTATAGAAATTAACTTTTATACAGATTCACATTGGCTGAAATTTATTATAAGAATGCTATACTGGGAACAGCACTGTGGCCTAACAGGTTAACCTGCCACCTACAACACCAGCTTCCTGTATGGGCACTGGTTCAAGTTTTGGCTGCTCCACTTCCAATCCAGCTCCCTGCTAATGGCCTGGGAAAGCAGCAGAAGATGGTCTAAGTCCTGGGGCTTCTGCAACCACAAGGGAGATCAGATGAAGGTCTTGGCTCCTGGCTTCGGCCTGGCCCAGCCTTGGCCATTGTGGCCATTTGGAGAGTTAACTAGCAGATGGAAGATCTCTTTCTCCCTCTCTGTAACTATGCCTTTCAAATAAATAAAGTTTTTTTTTTTTTTTTTTTAAAGAATGCTATAAGTTTGAGTGGTTTAAATATTACCTACAGAGAGAAAAAGACATAGAATGTGGGGCAGGCATGCACCACAAAGGTTACATCCCATATTAGAGTGTCTGGTGATTACTAAATACTCCACTTCTGATCCACCTTCCCCCTAAAGAGCACTCAAGTACTTGAGTCCCTGCCACATATGTGAGAGGGCCAGACTGAGTTCTGAGCTCCTAACTTTGGCGTGGCTCAGCCCTGGATTTCACAAGCATTTGAGGAGTGAATCAGTAGACAGATTCCTGTCTGTCTTTCCTTCTCAATTTTTCAAGTATAATGAAAATAAAAATTTTAACCATTTTATTATTTTTCCTCACAAACTTCAACATTAAGTCCTCCAAAGAATTTTTAGTTATTAATATTTAAAGCATACAATTACTTCTGTATTTTAAAATGTTTCTTTATGGATTTTTTTCTTTTTTATAGCTGAAAGATCACTCATTGTCACAGATTATAATAACTCATTCAGAGAACAAACACTATCACGAACCAGAGTACAGTGAGGCCAAACAAGTCAGTTCTTCCAGGGTATACATATAATAGAATAGACATCAAGGATTAGATTTTGTTTTAAATAAACCAACAAAAAAGAGAATCTACATGACCAATGAATACTCTTAAAAATAAAACCAACCCAGGGCTGGCGCTGTGGCACAGTGGGTTAAAGCCCCAGCCTGCAGCTCTGGCATCCCATATGGATGCCAGTTCAAGTCCCAGCTGCTCCTCTTCTGATCCAGCTCTCTGCTATGGCCTGGGAAAGCAGTAGAGGATGGACCAACTCCTTGGGCCCCTGCACTCTCATGGGAGACCCAGAAGAAGCTTCTGGCTCCAGGCTTCGGTTCAGCTCAGCTCAGTTCAGCTCTGGCCATTGTGGTCATTAGGGGAGTGAACCAGCAGAATGGAAGACCTCTCTCTCTCTGGCTCTACCTCTTTCTGTAACTCTGTCTTTCAAATAAACTTTAAAAATAAATAAATAAAATTTAAAAATAAATAAAATAAATTCCATTTTTACATGAAACAAAGTAAAATGTGAAAGTGATTTATAGGCAATAGCTGTTTAAAAACATGCAGCAGTCAGAAATTAACTATGGTCTTACCATACATATGATTACTTCGGAATCTTACCTCTTGTTATAATCTATTTAAGTCTAGAAGAATCCCTTTTATGCAACACAGTTCTAACTATTAATAGCTCAAAATGGAACAAATAAGTAGACAGACAGACGCAGCCTTCATAAATACTGATTTTCCTAGTGACATCCACCTAACTAATCCATATTTTTGAAAAGGTATTTTTAAGACTATATAATATAAAAGAAAAAAAACAGTTAAAGTTAAATCACCAGCTTATTAACAGTGATTTAAAAACTGCAATATAATTTCATCACAATTATAAAAAACCTACAGAGGTAATTTTAACTATTTTAGTCCTCCCCTTCTTGTCTTTGATTTTTTGGTGACTTTTTTTTTTCCTTTTCCTCCCCAGACTCCTCACTACAGACACTTCCTTTAGGCAACAGTGCATCAACAATCTTCCCACGTTCAAAGTAGGCTACATCTGTTACTCTTTTTCATTGTTGAAAATTCCTGCCTTAATCCTGTTTGACTTTATTCAGGCAAAGGTCATCTTGAATTGAATAAATGGAGGAACCAATGGCAAAACACACTGTTGAACAGAACATTAAAAAAATGTTGTTTCCAAATACTGACCAACATGCCCACACTGTTTCAGAAGTATATGATTTATCACTAGGCCTCCAATTTTGAAGCCTTGTGCTATATTCACTACATACATGCTAAAGGTAATAATTAAGTCAACGTTCAATGTTCATATCACTAATCACACCTACCTTCATAATCATGAACTAACTAAAAGATTTACTCTATTATTTATTTGTCAGTATAACGTTCCTCTTCCTCCTCCTTCTCCTTTTCTTCTTTTCTTCATCCTCCCTTCCTTCCTCCCTGCTCTTCCTTTCTTTTTTTGGTAAGGCCACAGAATGGTGTCTCGGATTCCCAAATAGCCAAATGCAACTAAATTACTATATTCAACTAAAAATAATTCCCAATTCCAATAAATAATAAGATAAAGGGGTCTGGTTTCTAAATATTCACTGATTATGAACTATGGCAAAAATACATTATGTCACTGGTCTTTTTCTCTGAGTTACATATAGATTATATCTACAATTTATTGCCATCCCATATATATCTGACTGAAACCAGGAGGCATTAATAGGAAGATTAAAGGAAAAACTAAAATAAACTTAAAGAAAGATTTATGAGGTGGAAATAATTGTTTTTAATATACTCATAACTCACAATGACTAGAATATGAGAATAGTTATACATGCTTATATCAATGTTAAAAAAGATACCTGCCAACTTAAGATGGACAAAGTTGGATCAAGCCACCAAAGAAAAGGCCTCTGTTATTTCTATGAGTTTATAAGGAAAAGAAAACATTTTTCTATTAAATAGTGTGTAGCTGGCCTTAAGCTTTTTTGTAAGAGGGAAAATTGAAACAATCACTTAGCTACTTATAATATAAACTGAAACTCGAACAGCTACCTTGCCACTATTGCATTATACAGAAATAATCTAATATAGAAGATATTTTACTGCACAATTTTGTGTTAACAGCAAAATATGAGTACAAATAGAAATGTTGACATCATTTATCAAGGGCATCAAAAATTTAACTATAATCTTTCAAACTCGGAAAGACAAAATTCTAGATAAAATTGTGAGAATCTTAAAAGACAAAAACTTCTCCCACTTTCAAGTAAGATGCTTAAGTAAAAAAGCCTTGTATAAATCAGTTTTGTTCACTCATTTATACTCCTTCAATGTTGTGATTTCAGACTATACATTTAACTGCCATTTTTAAATTTCTCTGATATTGGTAGTAGTTTAACAGACTGTGAATTCTCTGTTCCCAAGCATGGGTCCAGTAATTAATGCACCTAACAGAAACCTTAAGTGTAATAGCAAAGTTTGCTATTTCAGTGAAGCTTTCCAAGTCCTATTTTTGTAGACAGAAGACTCTCTAAGCAATTCATTAGTTCAGCAATTTGGAGACTATACAACATCTTATAAACATAATAAATGATTATCACACAAAGAAATCTTTGACCAACTGGTCAGTAGTTATACATCGTTGAAGCAATGTACAGTTCATATAGAAACAGATTCAAATAAACTAAGATAAAATGTTTGTCAGATACTCAAAGTTTTCACTCTTCTCTCCTTTTCTTTTTCCTTAGTCTCCCTCCCCTTTCTTCCCTTTTCCATGAAAAAAAGTTCATGGAAAATTTGCATCATCTTTTAATACCATTTCTCCATAAATCATTTAAAGGGTAGTGAGGGAAGGCCTGTTAAAGGAGACATTATTTGAGAAGAGCTATAATGAAACGAGTTAATGAGCCACTAGAAAATTCAGGAATAGTGTTCTAGAGTGAGAAATAAATATAAAGGTCCTGAAGCTAGAAATAAGCTGAGCGTGCTTTAAGACAAGAAGACCAGCATGGCTCTAACGGCATTTCAAACAAGGCTGGCCAGTAAGGTGAGGCTGGATCCCATAGGGTCCTGTAATTTTATTCCATGGATTATGGGAAGCCATTGCTGGGTTCTAAAAAGAGTAACATAATCTGATTAATGATTTTAAAAGTTCATTCTGGTAAGACTTCAATTCCAAAAGATACCCTAGAGGCCTTTCTATACAAAATCATGAGACACGACAGAGGCTGGCATTGTGGCGTGGTGGGTAAAGCAGCCACCTGTGACACTGGCATCCCATAGGGGTACTAGTTTGTGTCCCAGCTGCTCCGTTTCCTATCCAGCTCCCTGCTGATGGCTTGGGAAAGTGATGGAGGATGGTCCAAGTGTTTGGGCCCCTGCCACCCATGTGGGAGACCCGGATAAAACTCCTGGCTCCTGACTTCTGCCTGGCTCAGTGCTTGCCATTGCAGCCGTCTGGGGAGTGAGCCAATGAACAGATGGAAGATCTCTCTCTGTTTCTCTGTCTCTCCCTCTCTCTCTCTGTGTACCTCTGCCTTTCAAGTGACTGAATGAATCTTAAAAAAGAATTTTTTTGGCCAGCGCCACGGCTCAATAGGCTAATCCTCCGCCTAGCGGCGCCGGCACACCGGGTTCTAGTCCCGGTCGGGGCGCCGGATTCTTTCCTGGTTGCCCCTCTTCCAGGCCAGCTCTCTGCTGTGGCCAGGGAGTGCAGTGGAGGACGGCCCAAGTGCTTGGGCCCTGCACCCCGTGGGAAACCAGGAGAAGCACCTGGCTCCTGCCTTCGGATCAGCGCAGTGTGCCCCAGCCGCGGCGGCCATTGGAGGGTGAACCAACGGCAAAGGAAGACCTTTCTCTCTGTCTCTCTCTCTCACTGTCCTCTCTGCCTGTCAAAAAAAAATTTTTTTTTGAAAAAGAGATAAAAATATTTTTCAAGACAAAGGTCAGTGTATTTTTAATTAATATTAATGATAATATTGATTTTGCTTAGGTAGGATAAACACTGATTCAAAAAAATAAGTAAACAAAAAATTGTTGCATGCTTTTCTTCTTCTGAGAACCAAATGTTCCATGAGGGTGGCTTTCAAATATTTTTGCTGTGTGTGTATGTTGGGGTAGGGGGCAGATGTGTCCACTAAGCACTATTATAAAATAATGTTTTGTGCATATTTTGGTATGTGTATTACTTCCTTTTTTTAAAAAAAATGATTCATTTATTTGAAAGGCAGTTACAAAGAGAGAGGAAGAGATAGGGAAAGAATGAGATCTTCCATCCACTGTTTCACTTGCCAAATGGCAGCAACATCTGGAGCTGGACCAGGCTGAAGCCAGAAGTTAGGAATTCCATCCAGGTCTCTCATGTGAGTGTCAGTTGCCCAAGCACTTCTTCTGTCACTTTCCAAGGAGCATTAGCAGAAAGCTGAATCAGAAGCAGAGCAATCAGGACTCAAACTGGTACTCTTATTGGATGCCAGCATGGCAGGCTTTGGCTTAACCATCTGCACTACAACACTAGCCCCAAGTGTATTAGTTTCACAGTAAGTATATAAATACATAATTTTAAAACTAACACATCTCTATAACTGGGAAATTTCATTCTCAGGTATAGCTTAGCACAGTGGTTCTCAATCCTGAATAAACAGTAATTCATCTGGATAAATTAAAATGATAAAACTGATATCAAACAGGATTACTAGAGATTCCAATTTGCTTGTCTAAAGTAGACAGCTACACAGAGGGATGACGGCAGAAACTGACTGAATGAGGTCTGCAGTTAGCTTGTTTCATTCCCTTAAGGGCTCAACAGAGAGGTCTGGGCTGTGCCCAATTAAGGAGGCAGGAAGAACTCCAACCTTATTTCCTACATGAGTGTCAGAGGTCCAAGTACTTGAACCATTCTCTACTCCTTTCCCATGTGCATTAGCTTGAAGCTGGATTACAAGAGAACAACCAGGACTGGAAAAGACACTCAGGTATGGGATGCTGGCATTCTAAGTGCCAGGTTAATTTTTTGTATCACAACATCAGCTCTGGCACTGACAATTTTAAAGAGGCTCCCAGCTAAAGTTGAGAAGCATTATTTTAAGCAAATCCTTACATATGTACACCAAGAAATATATAAAGATTATTCATAGCAACATTACATTTATTTATTTATTTTTAAAGATTTATTTGTTTATTTGAAAGGCAGAGTTACAGAGCAGAGACAGAGAGAGAGAGAGGGAGAGAGAGAGAGAGAGTGAGTCTTCCATCTGCTGGTTCACTCTCCAGATGCCCACAACAGCTGGAGCTGTGCCAATCCAAAGCCAGGAGCCAGGAGCTTCTTTCAGGTCTTCCAAGTGGGTGCAGAGGCCCAAGAACTTGGGCCATCTTCCACTGATTTCCCAGGCCATAGCAGAGAGCTGTGTCAGAAGCAGAGCAGCTGGGACTTGAACCAGAGCCCATATGGGATGCCGGCATTGCAGGCAGCGCCTTTACCCACTATGCCACAATGCCAGCCCCTCAACATTATATTTAATAGCAGAAATGGGGGGGATCCTTATCTCTATCATCAGAAGAATGAATAAACTGTGGTAAACTGCAATGGATATTATACAGATGTGAAAATGAACTACAGTTACATGCAACAACATTGTTAAATCTGAGAAACATAATACAAGTAAATAAAAAGAAATCTATCTAAAGAATGACACTCGAGTAAAGGTCAAAAACAAGAATAATTAATACATTATATAGATGTGTAGGATAAAGCTATTTTTGTAATATTTGGGGAAAAACATACTTTTCCATCAACATAAAACTATATTCGAACTAGCATAAACAATCTGTAGTAAACTGATGGAAAAAAAATGGCTCCTAAGTCTTCGGCCTGAGCAGAACACTTCCCTCACTCACTACTTTCCAGTTACATGTGCCTTTTTTCAGTTCTTCAAACACAAACACAGAAAGCCCCTCCCCAACCTTCCACCCAGTGCCTTCATACATGCTTCCTGAAATTCTTCTCCGTTCTTTTTCTACTAATTTTCTTGGTGCCACTTCATATGGGGCAGGGCAGAGATCAGAGAAGACAGAATGCGAACTGGCAGCCAGACCAAATTTATCAGAGAAGATAAACTTGCAGAGGTCGACAAACTGCCAGCATATGCTGAACATATGGCATGGGGCCCAGACCCCAGCAGGCTTGGCCTTTTAATATCTTAGGTGGGCTAGGGGTGGGGTGGGAAGCAGTAGGAGGAGATGAGCTTCCCCATATAGGTTCTTCAAGTTTGGCTCACTGGCTTCCAAACCTGGGGAAAATGCAGGGGGTGGGGTGGGGAACAATACAGGGTGTGAGACGGAAAAAGGCAAGGGTAACAAGAACCTAAATGAGGCTTATGTCTTTGTTCTATCAGAGTCTATTATTATCATTCTCTGTTATAACATCCAGTTCTTTTCTTCCAATGTATTTATCATGATTTTAATTTTTTAAAAAATTTGAGAGGCAGTCAGACAAAAAGCTCCCATCTACTGGTTCTCTCTACAAATTCCTATAATGGCTAGTGGCTAAACCAAGGAGCCCAGAACACAATCCCAGCCTCCCACACAGGTCAGGAGAACCCCACTATGTAAGCCAGCACTCTGCCTATCAGGGTGTGTTAGCAGGACGCCAGAGACTGGATTCAGGAGCTGGAGCCAGTAACTGATACCAGGCTCTCTGATGTAGTACATAGGTGTCGTAACAAATGTCTTGACCACTAGGTCCACTGCCTGTCCCTACCATAATTTAGGCACACACACTTTTTTTTTCCCCAATGGGTTCACTATGTAGTGTCTAACACAATGCCTGACATTCTGTGAGTGCTTGATTATTTTTTAACTCCAGTACAAAACACATAATGTTAAATTTACTATCTTAACCATTTTTACACATATAGTTCAGTACTCAGTAGTTTCTGAATGAGTGAAGTGAGCTGTCTAAGCTAGTAACTTCAAAATCATCCTGGTTTCTTACTTTTCCCTTTTTTCCTCCAGAACCAATTTTTAGTCTTGTTGAATCTATGCAATTTTATTTACTCTCTCTTTCCATCTTCACTACATTGCTAAATAGCTTAGACTTATCATTTCTAGCCTGGAATATTATAAAATTTCCTACTTATATCCCTGTCATCAGTTTATTCACTTTTTATCTGTCACATACTCTCTTCAAAGTTCTCAGCTGTTGAAACTGATCATGTTTTTCCTTTACAAAATAAAAAACTGATGTTGTGCAAGGTTGAACTTGGAAACCATCTGAGTAAGCCATGGTTCTATTTCACAATCGTGGAAACAAAACCTACCAGAGGAGGTCACTGATGCCTCAGGCAGAAATACCAAAAGTCATGGTGAAAAGAAGTTGAAGATCGGGAAGGTAGTACGGGATAAGTCAACAAAAACAGGAGTGTTAAGAGAAGCTGTTCTGGAAGTGCTACTGTTTTTTGAGGGCTCTGCCTCTGTAGTCATGATGATGAGATGATGATGATGATGACAATGAGATAGAATTTTTAGAGTATTATTCACTCATTTAGTGTGTAGCTCTGTAAGTTTTGACAAATGCATACAACTGTGTAACCACCACCACCACAACTGGATATAATACCATACTGTAACTACCACCCCCATCCCTCAAGTTGCTTTTTCCCTATCCTTCAGCAACCATTGGTATTTCTGTCCCTATAGTTCCATCTTTTCTGACATAAGTAAAATCTGGCCTCTTAGCATTATGGTTTTTTTTTTTAAAGATTTATTTATTTATTTGAAAGTCAGAGTTACATAGAGAGAGGAAAGGCAGAGAGAAAGAGAGAGAGAGAGAGAGAGAGAGGTAGAGGAAAGGCAGAGAGAAAGAGAGAGAGAGAGAGAGAGAGAGGTCTTCCATCCAATGGTTCATTCCCCAACTGGCTGCAATGGCCGGAGCTGTGCCAATCCAAAGCCAGGAGCCGGGAGCCAGGAGCCTCCTCCAGGTCTCCCACACGGGTGCAGGGGCCCAAGGACTTGGTCAATCTTCCTACTGCTTTCCCAGGCGACAGCAGAGAGCTGGATCAGAAGTACAGCAGCCAGGTCTCAAATCAGTGCCCATATAGGATGCCGGCGTTTCAGGCCAGGGAGTTAACCTGCTGTGCCACAGTGCCGGCCCCAACATAATGTATTTGTGAATCATCTATGCAGTTGCTGGATATATGGACATATCAGCTTCTGCAGGCTTTTAGCAATGCCATTCAATACATGGTTCCAATAGAATGTTACTGTTCGTACTATCTGCACAATAAAATCCAAGTATCTTAGCAGTCATATATAAAAACTGATTCAAGCTTTATGTCCTGGTACTCCACTCACCTGTTCTACTCACAATCACATTAGCAGTGCTTATGGTCTCTTGAATGAGGCACTTTGCTATCTCAATGCTAGTGCCCATCTGTTTCTTTTGGAAAGCCCTCTCCTTTCTTTGCTCATGTTGTAAACCCCAATTATCCTTTATCATGCAGGTCAATTGACAACTCTGCTACCTGCCTTACCACTGCATACCATTCCTAAATATAACTGTTGCTAACATCTAATAAGGGGTATTTGGAGAAGAATAAGTAGCAGAAGTGTTAAGTAATATTCTCATTAATGCTTTTATGGTATTCTAGCCTATCTCTATCATACCCATGATTATCCTGCATCACACTTTTGTTTAGGTGCCTTCCATATTGGTAGGTAGTCAGTTTATTGATGACAAACGCTTTCTTTTAGTCAAGTTTTCCCCCAGCTCATAGCACAGTTCTTTCACAGAATAATGGCTTATAAAAAAGTAATGTATGAAGTGGTACAGACTGGCAAGCACGTTGAAATATCTTAAGTGCTTAGTGGACACATCTGCCCCCTACCCCAACATACACACACAGCAAAAATATTTGAAAGCCACCCTCATGGAACATTTGGTTCTCAGAAGAAGAAAAGCATGCAACAATTTTTTGTTTACTTATTTTTTTGAATCAGTGTTTATCCTACCTAAGCAAAATCAATATTATCATTAATATTAATTAAAAATACACTGACCTTTGTCTTGAAAAATATTTTTATCTCTTTTTCAAAAAAAATTTTTTTAAGATTCATTCAGTCACGTGAAAGGCAGAGGTACACAGAGAGAGAGAGGGAGAGACAGAGAAACAGAGAGAGATCTTCCATCTGTTCATTGGCTCACTCCCCAGACGGCTGCAATGGCAAGCACTGAGCCAGGCAGAAGTCAGGAGCCAGGAGTTTTATCCGGGTCTCCCACATGGGTGGCAGGGGCCCAAACACTTGGACCATCCTCCATCACTTTCCCAAGCCATCAGCAGGGAGCTGGATAGGAAACGGAGCAGCTGGGACACAAACTAGTACCCCTATGGGATGCCAGTGTCACAGGTGGCTGCTTTACCCACCACGCCACAATGCCAGCCTCTGTCGTGTCTCATGATTTTGTATAGAAAGGCCTCTAGGGTATCTTTTGGAATTGAAGTCTTACCAGAATGAACTTTTAAAATCATTAATCAGATTATGTTACTCTTTTTAGAACCCAGCAATGGCTTCCCATAATCCATGGAATAAAATTACAGGACCCTATGGGATCCAGCCTCACCTTACTGGCCAGCCTTGTTTAAAATGCCTTTTCTCAGACCATTAGCAGAGAGCTGGATCAGAAGTGGAGCAGCCAAGACACTAAACAGTGCCCATATGAGATGCCAATATGACAGCCAGCAGCCTTACCCAGTATACCACAATACCATCCACTTTCTTGGCAAATTTTTACATTATATTTAAATCAGTCTTAAGAGTAATGATGAGGTGCTGGCGCTGTGGCATAGCAGAAAAAGCTGTTGTCTGCAGTGCCAGCATCCCGTATGGCTGCTGGTTTGAGAACCAGCTGCTCCATTTCCGATCCAGCTCTCTGCTATGGCCTGGGAAAGCAGGAGAGGATGGCCCAAGTCCTTGGGCCCTTGCACCTACATAGGAAACCCAGAAGAAGCTCCTGGTTCCTGGCTTCAGATCAGTGCAGCTCTGGCTGTTGGAGCCATCTGGAGAGTGAACGCAGTTCTCTCTCTTTCTCTCTCTCTGCCTCTGCCCCTGCCTCTGCCTCTCTGTGGCTTTGCTTTTCAAATAAATCAATAAATCTTAAAAAAAAAAAAAAAGTAACGATGAGTGATGCTGAACAGCTGTAGTATTCTATGACTGGTATCTCTAATCTAGTGCTAAATGATGTTAATGCTTCAGAAGTTTACAGATTCTATTTGACAACACATTATCATCTCACACTCTTTAAAAACATAATAAGAATGTATACACAATAGTATTTCTTAAAATGGAAATACTTAGGTTACTAGTGATTATATTATAAAGAGTTTAAACATGGTATTCATAAAAGTTTTATATATCATATACATATATATATTTATGTATATATATACACAACTTTGATAAAGGCATTTGGCAAATCACATACTGTTTATCTTTTCCTAAGTTTTGAGATTTTAGGGAATAGGATGCTTGGATACTTCCATCAGAATAATCAAAAGCTTCACTTCAAATTTAGATAAGAATGATACTTTTATTGAAAATTACCTTTTAGAAAAATTTCCATGAATTTTTTATTACTTTTTGTTCCCAAAGAAATCCTTTGTTTAAGAAACTTCATGCATTTCATAAGTACAATTTTAGGAATACAGTGATTTGTCATGACTCTTTTTATCATTAAAAGGTTTATCAAAGTTACAGATGTTGCTCATAGAAATAGTAAAGTAAAACAAATGTACAAGTTTATATTTCAAAATTAAGAAAGACACTAGTAATATCTGATTATGTGTTATCTGAAACTCCTTCCTTCAAATATTAATATAGAATCAGGAATGATTTGGACCTGGAATATTAGTGTATATGAACAAAATATTTTGATGTACTTTTTTCTTTCCAAAAAAGAATGAGAGGGATTCTACTAGAGACACACTTTGTCTAGGGAAAATAAGCAAATAAGTAAAATAATTTTTAGAGTAGAAGTATTTTATTTAGTTAATTCTAAATAGGCATTTTGAGATTTGATGATTGTTTAAAGCCCTTGTTTCTTCTGTTGAGGAACAATGTTTTTATTCTTCACACTATTTGAACTCTTTTACTTAATACAGAGTTAACTTTACAATCAATAAGTAAACAGAAAGCAGATCTGTGTAAAAATGAAGGGTAGGAATAGGAGAGGGAGGAGGAAGAAAGGTTGGAGCATGGGCAGGAGGCTGGGAGGGTGGGAAATATCACTATTTTTCTAAATCTGTATATGTGAAATACATGAAACTTGTATAACTTAAATGAAATTTTAAAAAAAGGAAAAAAATAGTATGGGTAGATAAGAGGTAACACTTGCTATAGAGGGTAAAGTTTTGTTATGTAAATTAAAGGCATTAAGTTTTTAATTTATATTAAATATATAATAGGAAGAATAATACATAATGGGACATTTTTACATAGTATGAAAATTTTAAGTATACTTTACAAATATATTTAACCCATTAATATCAGGCCAAATGAGGACTTCTACTTAATAATTCAAGTTGTGAACACATGGAAGAATAAACTGTTTTTCAATTAAAATGAAAAAGAAAACCAGCTTCTTATACAAATCACTCAGTTAGATGAGCCCTTCTATTCTGCTTTCTTGTGAAGATTTACTGTAAGAAGTTAAATGTAAATGGTCTTTGTAAAAGCTCAGTAACATTCAACCTAAGTCGCTAAAGGGCAATTAAGTAATAGTTTCATAGATAAACACTAAAGAGTTTTCACTGCAATAGAATCTGGCAGTAGTGGAAAATAGTTATAGTATTTTTATCCAAATTATAACATCACTCTACTATTCTCAAAGAATTTGGAAATTATGATGTGGTGCTGATAAACAATGACCTCTTAAATTCACAAGGCATTTTGGGTATGAGGATGGTCTCAAACTGTGGAATTCAGCACCAGAACATAACTATAGAGGGTACCTGAAAAAAATTCATGGAAAATGAAATGACAGACTGATTTTGCTATAATTTTTTTTGAAATCATACACTCATATTTTACTGTAAAATAACTTTTTTTTTTTTTTTTTTTTTTTACAGGCAGAGTGGACAGTGAGAGAGAGAGACAGAGTGAAAGGTCTTCCTTTGCCGTTGGTTCACCCTCCAATGGCCGCCGCAGGCGGCGCGCTGCAGCCAGCACACTGGGCTGATCCGAAGCCAGGAGCCACGTGCTTCTCCTGGTCTCCCATGGGGTGCAGGGCCCAAGCCCTTGGGCCATCCTCCACTGCACTCCCTGGCCACAGCAGAGAGCTGGCCTGGAAGAGGGGCAACTGGGACAGAATCCGGCGCCCCGACCAGGACTAGAACCCGGTGTGCTGGCGACGCTAGGTGGAGGATTAGCCTAGTGAGCCGCAGCACCGGCCATGTAAAATAATACTTTTAAAAATTTATTTATATGTTATTTATTTATGAGAGAGAATGAATGAATATGAGTGTGAGTATGAGATTTTTCTATCCACTAGTTCACTCCCCAAAGGCCCACAACAGCCAGAACTGGAGCAGACTGAGGCCACGGAGCCTTGAACTCAATTTGGGTCTCCTAGGTGGTGGTAGCGACCAAAGCACTTGAGACATCATCTGCTGCCTCTCTGTGTGTGTATTAGCAGTAAGCTAGAATTCGAAATGGAGCCAGTACTTGAAACCAAGCATTCCTATATGGGATGTGGATGACCCAAGCAGTGTCTTAACCACGACACCAAGTATCTGTACCACAAACTTACTAATTAAAGTCAAGTATACTTTATAAGCACACATTCCCAAAGAATTATTAATTTATTCAGAATGTATTTTCAATTTTTGGCTCTGCTTTTCAGGAAGACCACTGTGGAAAGATTTATCTAACTTTAAAAGTCTTTTTCTAGCATAATGCTAAATGATGATTATTAGAAGTTTTCTAAAAAACATTCTTAGGTCATAAACTTAGACCCAATCAAATGATCTAGCTACATGCAGGTTTGTAAAGAAAATGCTCACTTACCCTTAATGATACTAGCACTAATACAGCCAATATACAGTGCATATATTAATCCTTAGATTACAACTCTTAATCCTGGTATTAAAGAGTTTATATGTCCCACAATAGTTTGGCCCTCATACATAAGCTGGCTAAAGAATACTTATTAAAAATGAAAATATATCCTAACCTCTTATATAAATGCCACAGGATATAGACAGTAAAAGGAATATTAAGGTATTTTATGATATCTAGTTGTTCCATTAACTCAATTGTACTGTGATTGTTTTTGAGACTCTTTCCAAGTTCAAACATGTCAGGCTTGCTCTTCAAGTCTTTCAAGTTGGAACATATATTAAAAAGCAGTGCCAAGCAAGAAACTGAAGTTAAACATAAGGCTTTCATAGGCTGATTACAGGAATTCAAGTTGATCGTAAATAACTTCCTCATCAACACGTCAAGTAGTAAAACCAAAAATTTCCACTGAATTTATAGTTTACATTGTTATAATTATTCTTGACCCACAGGTTATTTCAAAGTGCATGCATGTGTGTGTGTGTGTATTAGATGTTTGGAAATTTATATATACATATTTAACCTACTATGCCACATTGCCAGCTTCAATATTCTGATTTTCTTTTGGTGAGTGTTGTCACGGTAAATCTTTTTTTCAGTCTTAATTTCAATCTTTCATACATCCATGTTTTAGATGTATAAAGTTGGATTACTTAAAAATATCCAGACTTTTAACTGTATTTAGCTCATTTAGTTTTAATTAATTAATAATTTAAGTTCAAACTATCTTTATAATTTCATGTCTTATATTTGTTTCAGGTACCCATGCTTATTACTCTCCTTTGGGGGGACTATTATGTAAGTATTTGAGAAGCAGAAACACAGAAAACTTCTATCCTCGGGTCCACAACCCACATGCCCACTCTATAGTTAGGGTGAGACAAAACAGGAGCTGGAAGGCTGGCACTGTGGCATAGACAAACATCTCAAGAGATCTATATCTTATCCTTCCTATCTATCTATCTATCTATCTATAGAGATTTTCCATTTGCTGGTTCACTCCCCAAATGGCATAACAGCCAGAGCTGAGTTGATCCAAAACCAGGAGCCAGGAGCTTCTTCTGGGTCTCCCATATGGACACAGGAGGCCAAACACTTGAGCCATCTTCCGCTGCTTTCCCAGGCCATTAGCAGGGAGCTGGATCAGAAGTGGAGCATCCAGGACTCAAACTGGTGCCCATATGGGATGCCAGTTTAACCCGCTATGTGCCAGCCCCCATTTTTCCCAATTGTTTTGTGTTCTTCTCCAAATATTATCCCCTGCCTATTTTCCTTCTAGAGTATATTAAAGCAAACTCCAGAATTCTTTCATTTCAACAGTAACTCAGTAAATATTACTAAATATATACTTTAAATGTATAATTTTTGTTCTTTATATTTTTGTTTTCACTTTACTTGAAAGGCGAGAATGGGAGGAGCCAGAGAGAGAGAGGTATCTTCCATTTACTAGTTCATTCATCAAGTATCTTCAGCACCGTGGGCTGGGGTGGGCTGCAATCAGGAGCCTCAAACTTAATCCGAGTTTCCTATGTGGGTGGCAAGGACTCAAGTACTTGAGCCATCTTATCTATTGCTTCCAAGGGTACATATTAGCAGGAAGCTGGAGGCAGAAGTGGAGATGGGACACAAACTGAGGCACTCTGATATGGGATATGGGCATCCCATGCAGCATCTTAACCACTACACCAAACACCACCCCCGCCCCCTCCCCCCATCCTCCTTTAATTTTGCCAAGCTTTTCATTTGTTGAATGAATCTACACTCACTTGTCCTGGTGGAATTCCTACTTTGCTGTTTTGGCTGATTGCAACTTCATGATGTCATTTAACCTATTCCTCTGTTCTCTAGTACTTCTCCTAATTTTATAGTTATGACAACCAGTGCTTTGACTAGATCCCATTTTAATTCTTTAGCAAGAATATAGGTCATTTTAGATACTTTCTATTGCAATACATCAGGAGGCATAAAATGACAGGCTGTCTAAATGTTAATAATATTAAGACTGATGGAACTGGTGCTGTGGCAGGGTGGGTAAAGCCACTGCCTGCAGTGCCAGCATCCCACTTCATCCCATCGAGACCCAGCTGCTCCACTTCTGGTCCAGCTCTCTGTGATGTTCTGGAAAAGCAGTGGAAGATGGCCCGAGTCTTTGGGGCCCTGCACCCGTGTAGGAGACCCGCAAGAGCTCCTGGCTCCTGGTTTTGGATCAGCCCAGCTCCAGCTGTTTCAGCCATTTGGGGAGTGAAACAGTGGATAGAAGACATCTCTCTATGTCTCTACCTCTCTATGTAACTCTACCTCTCAAATAAATAAAAACAAATTAAAAAAAAACTGATGAGTATGAATGACTACTCTCATCCTGGTCTATTCATATATATTTTTTTCCTAATGCATTTAGCAGCCATGTTGATTGTTAGTAGATTGATTATTTCATCAGGGATGATGAAGTGGTGAGTTTTCTACTGATGAAATTCCCTCTGCATTTCACACCTGCCATTTTTATATGTTAAGAACATTCTCTGATCAACTTTTCAGTTATCTTGAAATAAAGCTCATAAAGAAAAGCTGAGATAAATATTAGACTCTTTCCCTTTATTAATTTATAGAGTGAGTCAGTGCCCTGGCAACCTCCAGAGGCAACATTTTTGGGAGGATCATTATGAATTCAGGAATTTATATATATATATGATACTTTTTATTCCTTTGCAGATACTTCTTTAATTTTGCAAGCATATTCCACTGTCTTCAGCACTGTTTATTATAAAAGTATCTGATGTTAAAACCTCTTCCTTTGTAAATAATCCACCTTTGAAATTCAAAAGTACTATCAGGATATGTCTGGGTTTGGAAATCATTCCATTCATCTTGCCTCGTACTTGTAAGCCCTCTTAATCTAAAGTCTTTCTCCAGATCATATAAATTTTCTTCTATTTCCCTGATAAATGATTTTCTTCTATTCTTATCTCTACAACCTCTATTACAAATATAGTGAATATTTCGATTCTATCCTTTATTTTTCTTCTCACAATTTTAATCTCTTTTCACCTTGAATTCTAAAGAGAACTTTTAAAGTTTGTCATCTAATTCATTGGTATATTCTGAGTATATTATTAGTTGCTTTGAATTTTAAAATTTCATTTAAAAATGTTTATTTATTTAGTTTCATCTACTTGAAAGGCAGAGCAAGAGAGAAAAAGCAGAGAAAAAGAAAGCTCTTCCATCTGATAATTCATTCCCCTAAATGCCCATACCAATCAACACAGGGTCAGGCAGAAGCCAGGAGCCAGGAAATCTATCAGGGTCTCCCACATGGGTGGCACAAGTAGATTTCATGAACCATCTTCTGCTGCCTCCCCGGATGCATTTGCAGGAAACTGAATCAGAAGCTGAGTAGGTAGGAATGGACCCAGCACTCAGACAGGGTGTGCAGACTTCCCAAAAAACAGCTTAACCCATTGAACCACAAATCCCCACCCTGATTTTTTTTTTCATATCCGAGAGCTCCTTCCTATTCTCAAGTCACTATTTTGTACCATTTTTTATTTTGAAAAATTTCAAACCAACAGAAAAGTTGTAAGCACAGTACCTCCAGAACAAAGTTATTCTTTATCTAAATTCACCCTTGATGAACACTTTGTCTCAGATTATTATTATTATTATTATTATTATTATTATTATTTTTGACAGGCAGAGTGGACAGTGAGGGAGAGAGACAGAGAGAAGGTCTTCCTTTTCTCCACTGGTTCACTTCCCGGTGGCCACTGTGGCCGGCGCGCTGCAGCCGGCGCACCGCGCTGATCCGAAGGCAGGAGCCAGGTGCTTATCCTGGTCTCCCATGCAGGAGCAGGGCCCAAGGACTTGGGCCACCCTCCACTGCACTCCCGGACCACAGCAGAGAGCTGGACAGGAAGAGGGGCAACCGGGACAGAATCCGGCGCCCCGACCAGGACTAGAATCCAGTATGCCAGTGCCACAGGCAGAGGATTAGCCTATTGAGCCGAGGCGCCAGCCAACAGATCATTATTTTTGAAGACTACAAGGTGTTGTTTCATTTATTAATGGAGTACCCAGTCAAACCACAATAAAAATAGAAGGATTTTTTTAGAAAGTTTTCATGGTTTTAAAAAATCATTTCTAAATTAGTTTATTTCTTTAAATTTTTATTTACTTTCATTTTATCTGAAAGGAAGAAAGAGAGAGAGAAAGACACAGTCCTTCCATCTGCTGATTCATTCCACAAATGCGCACAATAAGGGGGGCTGTGCTGTGCAGAAGCCAGGAACCCAGAACTCAATCTGTGTTTCTCACATGGGTAGCAGGAACCCAAGGACTTGAGCCATCACCTGCTGCATCCCAACATGCACATTATGAGGAAGCTAGAATTGGAAGCGGAGCCAGAACTCAAACTAAGTAACTCATAGAGGGGATTAAGACATCCCAAGTAGTTAACTGCTGTGCCAAACATCCACCCAAGGTAAGTTTGTTTTATAGAAGGCCATTTGCTTTGATGGCTAAGACTGATTTCCCTTTTGTGACAGATTTTTTTAAAGATTTCTTTTATTATTTATTTGAGAGGCAGAGTTACAGACAGTGAGAGGGAGAGAGAGAAAGGTCTTCCTTCTGCTGGTTCACTCCCCAGATGGCCACCAATGGCTGGTGCTGCACCTTTCCAAACCCAGGAGCCAGGTGCCTCTTCCCGGTCTCTCACACAGGTGCAGGGGCCCAAGCACTTGGGCCATCTTTCACTGCTTTCCCAGGCCATAGCAGAGAGCTGGATTGGAAGAGGAGTAGCCAGGACTAGAACCGGTGCCCATATGGGATGCCAGCACCGCAGGCAGAGGATTAACCCACTGTGCCAAGGCACTGGCCCTTTGTGACAGATTTTTATGAAACAATTTAAGATATTCACTTTTAGGTTCATGTATAACACTGAGACAAACGTCTCAAGAATCCACTGCCAAACTTTGGGGAGACACTAACAGTTTGGTTTGTTCATGTACTAAGTTTGTACTGCACAACCCTAGAAGTTATTGGGTCCTTAAATTGCCTCTTTTGTCTCACCTTAGTCCTAAGCTCTGCTCTGCACTGTTGTGGGTTTTTTCATTTTGGCTTGTTCCTTATTTTTACACAGTGAATTTTAGCAGTATCGGGAGTTTAAAGAGTTCTATCACAGTTTGTGTGAATCTGTTCAAACACTCCAGATATATTTTTCTTCTTCATGCAGTAAAGGATGCACTAAATGGTGCTTCCTTCACTTTTATCATCAACAATGCATTCTACAGTGGTTTCATGTATATATAGCAATAGGTTGACATTTGCTTCTAACTGCTTAGTTTTTTATAAAGCCATTTTTAAAAAGATTTATTTATTTGAAAGAATTACAGAGAGGGATAGACAAAGGAAGAAATCTTCCATCCGCTGGTTCACTCCTCAGATGACTACAACAGCCAGGGCTCAGCCAGCCTGAAGCCAGGAGCCAGGAGCTTAATCCAGATCTTCACATGGGTGGCAGGGGCTAAAGCACTTGGGTTATCTTCCAGTGCCTTTCCCAGGCCATCAGCAGGGAGCTGGATCAGAAGTAGAACAGCCAGGACACAACCAGCACCCATAAGGGACACTAACATCCCACATGGAGACTTTATCTGCTACGCCACAACACTGGCCCCTATAAAGGCATTCTTTATCATCAAGTACAAAAATAAATTATTTGCATTATTCAAGTTCTTTTCCAATATTGGAGCATTTTGCCTCTGAGGAAAAATGGCAGTTCAATCCTCAGATGAAAAATTCAGGTGACAGACACCTTAACTTAGTTACTTTGGAATATTTTGATATTAAAGAGAAACCACAATTACCCCATAAATTTTTTTTTTGATAGGCAGAGTGGATAGTGAGAGAGAGACAGAGAGAAAGGTCTTCCTTTTGCCGTTGGTTCACCCTCCAATGGCCGCCACGGCTGGCGCGCTGCAGACGGCGCACTGCACTGATCTGAAAGCAGGAGCCAGGTGCTTTTCCTGGTCTCCCATGGGGTGCAGGGCCCAAGCACTTGGGCCATCCTCCACTGCACTCCCGGGCCACAGCAGAGAGCTGGCCTGGAAGAGGGGCAACTGGGACAGAATCCGGCGCCCCGACCAGGACTAGAACCCGGTGTGCCAGCGCCGCTAGGTGGAGAATTAGCCTATTGAGCCGCGGTGCCGGCCCATAAATTTGTTTTAAAAGGCAAAATTTAGTATTTTCATCTCTCCCATTGAACTCACAGAGAAAAATTAAGAATCAAACTCTTATAGGGGTTCTTAAAATATTTACTTACTTATTTGAAAGGCAGAGCAAAGGTGAGGGGGGTGAGTAGGAGACAGAGAGAAAGAGGGGGAGAGAAGAGAGATATCTTCCATCTGTTGGCTCACTCCCCAAATGGCTGCAAAAGCCAGGTATGGGCAAGGCCAAAGCCAGAAGCCAAGAACTCTATCCTGGTCTCCCAAATATGTGGCAGAGACCCAAGTATTTAGGCCATCTTTTGCTGCCTTGCCAGGCCTATTAGCAGAAAACTGGATGGGAAGCAGAATAGTCAAGACTTGAACCAGCACTTGGATATTAGATGTCAGCACTGCCAGTAGCGCTTAACCTGCTGCGCCACAACACAGGGCCCTTACAGTGTTCTTGATGCTGAGGATTCTGGTTCTTTCAGTTTGCAAAGGTCAGTAAGCAATTACTGCTGCTGCATATTTATCTGTCACATTTGCCCTATTGATGTACTAGTGCAGGAACTAGGGTGAGTCAGGAGGTGCCTGAAGTGCAAGATTTCAGGAGGCATTCACTCTAAGAGTAGTGCAGATGAGAGTCTGCACTTGCACCAACCTAGGAGGAAGTGCCTCCTGAAACCTTGTGCCAGAGGCATCTTTCTTGCCTCACCCTAGTTTGAGCCGTGTAGTAAACACATCCAAATACATTTTGAAATTGATATTACATGTGCCAAGGAATGTTTCCCAAGTCCCTCACCAGTAATTCTATGTTTGGAAAATTAACATATATTTTCAGATATTATCTAAATGCAAAAAGATGATCTTGAAGAAAATACTATTTGACTTTGACCATCGGATATTTTGTTTGTGCTTTTCCTCATTTTACTGTACATTCCTAGGTATTTGTATGCTGAGTTACTAAATACTCTGATTTTTCTTCAAACTTTGTTTAACTGGCTTTTAAATGTCTTATTAAAACAATAATATTTCAAATAATCAGGTTTTCTTAGAGACTCTAAGATTTGGGCTCATTTGCATCTTACTTTTTTTTTTTTTGGAAATAGAGAGAGTTATAGATCTTCTGTCCACAAGTTCAGTTCCCAAATGCCTGTAACAGCAAGAATGGGCCAGGCTAAAGCCAGGAGCCTGTAACTCCATCCAGGTCTCTGACATGGGTGGCAGAGAATTAAGCACTATCATTTGCTATCATTTGCTCTTGGGATATACATAATAGCTGGAAGACAGATGAAAAAAAGTAGCCAGGACTCAATCCATGTACCCCAATATGGGATGCAAGCACCCAGTGGCAGCCTAACCTGCTGTGCCAACACCCATGCCACATCTTAGATTTTAAATAAGTATTAATGCACTGTCTAGTAACCCTCTCCTAATATCCATCCCACCCTTCTTTAGTACTAACAGAACCCTTGATTCCTACATTAGTTTAAATTTTTTTGTTTATTTGAGAAAAGGGGGGGGGGGAGAAAAAAAAATGAATAAATGAATGTATTCAAAATCAATGGTTCACTCCCAAATGCCTACAAACACTGAGTGTGGCTGGGCAATGCTGAAACTGGGAACTAGGAACTCAATCCAGATCTCACAGGAACTGAGATCCCTGAGCCATCACCACTGCCTTCCAGTGTCTGTATAGCAGGAAGCTGGAATCCAGCGCTGGATCCAAGAATCGAACCCAGGTATTGAAATGTGGGATGCAAGGATCACAACTCCTAGGCTAAACACCCAACATAAATGTCCAGAATAAGAATTCATTCTCTAGTCTCCCTTGCTAGAGGTAGATATGGCTAGTTTTTGTCCTCTCCTTCTGTTAACCAGGATGGAACAATGCTGGGCCATGAGGTAGAAGTCTATGCTAATAGTGGAACAGCAAAATAGGAGACTGGGTCCCTGGTAACTGCGTGAGGCTACTATATTAGCACTAGACTTTCAACACTTTTAAAGTCAGAAATAAATTTCCCTTGTAACTTAATATGCCATGAAGCTTTTAAAATTATTTTCTATTTATAAAAAAGGGAAACAATTTCATGTATTTCATATGTACAGTTTTAAGAGCATAATGATATTTCCCATCCTTCCCTCCCTCCTCCTCAATTGATGATTTCTATAGAATCCAATAGCTGTCATCCAGAGCAGTCTGAATTTTATTTTACACTATAAGTACACATTTATTACTTCTTTGTTTAAATTCTAGTCTTGGGGGCAGGTGTTTGGTGCAGCCAGGTGCTTTTCCTAGTCTCCCATGGGGTGCAGGGCCCAAGCACTTGGGCCATCCTCCACTGCACTCCCAGGCCACAGCAGAGAGCTGGCCTGGAAGAGGGGCAACTGGGACAGAATCTGGTGCCCCGACCAGGACTAGAACCTGGTGTTCCGGCGCCACAAGGCAGAGGATTAGCCTATTGAGCTGTGGCGCCAGTCTCTCTTTAGTAATTTTAATGAAAAAATATTTTTATAAAGTTTCCTGCTTTCCTAAACAGAAAAATCATACATCAAATATTATCAGACTCTTTCATGTTGACTCGAGATTGTCAAAACGGCCAATTATTTTACTAAGCTTTAATACTGCAAAATCTTCAATGAATTATTGGGATTTACAGGTCTATTCCTGTGATGATTAAGTCCCATCCTAGTGTGTTTTATCAAATTGCCATTTATCATTTTTAAATTATTATCAGTATGGCACTGATTATAATCTACTGCCTTATCGCCTACAAAATTATGTAGTTAGTGGTTTCTAATTTCTTTTTTATTTTTTGGTTTGGCAACAGTCCACTTTTTCCAAATGAAATTTTACATGAATTCAAATACAGAGAATGAAAGAATACAGATTTGTACTATGGAAGTAGAAGAGTTGGTCCACAGCTCTGTTGCCAAGCCTCCCAACCTGGGTTCCAGTAGAGAATACCAAGTTACCTGACAGAACCCTAGGCCACCACCAAATAGTTTACTACTACTGGTTCAGCCTAAGAGCAACTTCCTACATTCTGATGGATAAATTGTTTTAGGAAATTTTATCTTCAACTTATCATATCCAAAAGGCAATAACAAACAGACACATGGGACAGGCGTTTAGGTTAGTAGTTAAGACACTGGTTAAGATGTCTACATCCCACATCAGACTGCCTGGGTTCAAATCCTGGCTCCACTCCGGATTCCAGCTTCCTGCTAACGAAGACCTTGGCAAGCAACGGGTTATGGATGGCTCATTTAGCTGGGTCCCTGTCACCCATATGTGGAAGACATGGACTGAGTTCCTGGTTCCTGACTTCAGCCTAGCCAGGTTATCGCGGGCATTTGGGCACAGTAGATTGGAATTCTTTGTCTCTCTCTCTCTGCCTCTGTCTCTCTCTTACTCTTTCTGCCTCTCAAATAAATACTCAAGAAAAAATACATGACCTTATTCTTACCTCTATTAGTGTAACAAAAAACAAAGTGTGTATATATATATATATATATATATATGGTCTGAAAATTCAAACAACATATAAAGGTAGAAAATGGAACAAAAGATGCTTCTTCAATGTTGTGTATACTTTTCATCCTACTAAGAATCTTCTCAAAGTTCACCACTATTAATTATTCTTGATTCTTTCAACAATATATGAGAATATTTATTATGTCTAAGTGCATATACATGTGTGTGGAAAACTTTTTTTAAAAAAGATTTATTGGTCGGCGCCGTGGCTCACTAGGCTAATCCTCCGCCTAGAGGCTCCGGCACACCAGTTCTAGTCCCGGTCGGGGTGCCGGATTCTGTCCCGGTTGCCCCTCTTCCAGGCCAGCTCTCTGCTGTGGCCCGGGAGTGCAGTGGAGGATGGCCCAGGTGCTTGGGCCCTGCACCCCATGGGAGACCAGGAAAAGCACCTGGCTCCTGGCTCCTGCCATCGGATCAGCGCGGTGCGCCGGCCGCAGCGCGCCAGCCGCGGCGGCCATTGGAGGGTGAACCAACGGCAAAAGGAAGACCTTTCTCTCTGTCTCTCTCTCTCACTGTCCACTCTGCCTGTCAAAAAAAAAAAAAAAAAAAAAAGATTTATTTATTTATCTGGAAAGTCAGAGTTACAAACATAGAGGGAGAGACAGAGATTTCCATCCACTGGTTTACACCCCAAACAGTCACAATGGCCAGGGCTGGGCCAGGCTGAAGCCAAGAGCTTCTTCCAGGTCTCCCACGTGGGTGCAGGGACCAAGCTTCTGGGCCATCTTCTGCTGCTTTCCCAGACTATTAACAGGGAGCAGGATTGGAATTGGAGCAGCCAAGACTCATACCAGAGCCCATATGGGATGCCGGTGCTATAAGTGGAGGCTTAACCCATTATGCCACAATGCCAATCTCATGAGTAGTGTTTTTTAAAACAAACTTTATGGGGTGGGCGCCGTGGCTCATTTGGTTAATCTTCCGCCTGCAGCGCTGGCATCCCATGGGAGCGCCGGGTTCTAGTCCCGGTCACTCCTCTTCCATCCGGCTCTCTGCTGTGGCCTGGGAAGACAATGGAGGATGGCCCAAGTGCTTGGGTCCTGCACCCGCATGGGAAACCAGGAGGAAGCACCTAGCTCCTGGCTTCAGATCGGTGTGGTGCCAGCTGTGGCAGCCATTTGGGGAGTGAACCAACAGAAGGAAGACCTTTCTCTCTCTTTCTCTCACTGTCTATAACTCTGTCAAATAAATTTTAAAAAATTATAAATCAAACTTTATACACACAGAAAAGATCATACAGCATACTTAGTTTTTTTCATTTAATAATATATTAGATGGCTTTTTAAAATTAATTTTTCAGTTGTATTTCTGCTTATATGTTATCTAAACTAACATCCAGATTAGCAAATGGTTACTGTGGATATGACTGTGTTTTTACTGTCTGTGTCTAAGCAGAATGAGGCATTCTCCAAGAAAGTACGGTGGTAAAGTGCTCAGCCTTTCCCATAAATATCATTTCTTTCATAATATATATGCAATGTTACATTATCCTCAAAATAATGTAAAATAAATAGCTATTACAGACTCTGCAACAGAACTTATTTCCCATGTAAACAATGTTTCCATGGAAAAATGTATTTAGAATTCTAATTTAGAACCACAAATAGCTTTTTTGAAGTAGCATGGCACATACTATAAGAAAAGTATGGGTTTCACATGAATTTTAATCCTGGCACTGTCTCTACTAATTTTATCATTTTGAGCAAATTAGTTAACTAATCTTCAGCTTCTCATATGTAAAATGAAGATAAAGGTCCACATTTCTCAAGTTGCTTTGTGGATCAAATGAGGTGATCAGGCACATAACAGGTACCGTTGAATTCCTTTCATGACCCTTTAGAGTGATTAACTTCAATTCTTGATTAGCTTCAAACTCCTGATCATCTAGAGAAGAGGGATGTGGCAAGAGTAGGCACTGGGGGACTGAAACAAGGGACAGGTTTAGATATTTTATTATCAGAATGTATTCTTCATGACCAGAATAGATAAAGTTCCTAAATAGCTTCCTGAGTGTGGCTTATGTCCACTGTACTTTAGCTCTCATAGGTATTGGAATTAACAATCTCCTCCACTTCATATTACTATTATCTGCATCTGCTCCTTTCATTTGGAGTTTTTAATCCTCTATGGCCAACTCCAAACAGCATTGAGAGCTTCTCCCCAGAAGGACACAGGGTTAAAAACCAAACAAAAGGGAGCCAAGATGGCGGAATAGTGAGGGCGCGCACCGATAGTCCAGGAAAATTTAGTTTAATAAAAGTGGAGTTACGGTAGCCTCAGAAAAAGGATCAAGAAAAAATTGCAGAGGAAACTCTTCCGGATCTAGTGGCTGTGACTCGGAGGACCTTCGGGGAGAGCAAGGTCGCCCACCGCGCGGAAGCCGAGCCGTGGGAGCCACAGGGTCTGTGCACCAGTGCGGGAAGGGGAGTGGATGTGACACAGACAACCAGCGGGGAGAGCAGAGATGCCCAGGGCTCCGAGTCCAAACATCAGCGCTGGAAGGGGAGGTGAGCTCAGTAACCCGAGACATTGGCGGGGAAACGGTGGTCAGAATCTAGAGGGGAGTGGGAAAGTTCACCAGACTGACTACAGGAGAGAAGGAAGAAAAAAAAAAAAAGGTGGGGGGGGGGGCTACTGGTACAGACGAGTTTCTCTCTCTGCCAACCTTGCAAAGGCCAGCATGAGACAAAGAGCAGGCCCCACTCTGGATATACATAACAACAGGGGAGAGCTAAGGAACTGAGGTGCTACAATTCAGTAGCCTAGGCAACCCAGTGGGAGTCCGCAGGAGAAACTGAGCCCACACAGACTCTTTGGGTAGAAGCCAGAGATCCGAAGCTAAATACCATCAATTCTGCTCAGCTGTGCGGTATTACTTACCTCCTGAATAAAAATAAATAAATAAATAAATAAATAAATAGGGATTTACCACCCATAACCTGAGGGTGTCACCTTTGCACACCTGTAACCTGGAAGAACCAAGCAGAGCTCTCAGGCCACAGCCATCTCAAGCCTCCAAGGCTCCTCCAACAGCAAACAGTCCACTTAACACAGACACAGTATAAAAAAAAAAAAAAAACTCACAGTGAGGGAAGAATTAACAATGCCAAGCAACAAACACAAAAATCGAGGGAACAAGATCAACGATGACACTATGACGCCTCCAAATAAACAAAACACCCCAGGCCAAGATTCTGAAGATGATGAGATAGAAGAAATGCAAGATACGGATTTCAAAAAATTTATGATAAGAACATTTAGAAGTTTTCAAAAGCAAATCCTTGAACTACAGAAATCCTTATTGGACAGGATTGAAAATCTCTCTCATGAAAATGAAATTTTAAGGAAGAATCAAAATGAAACACAGAAACTAGTAGAACAGGAAAGTGTGATAGTGAAGATAAATCAAAATGAAATGAAGAGCTCAATAGATGAAATGACAAACACATTATTAAGTCTAAAAAACAGAGCCAGTGAAACAGAAGAGAGAATATCGGACTTAGAAGACAGAGCACAGGAAAACATACAGTCAAACCAAAGAAAAGAAGAGGAAATTAGAAATCTAAAAAATATTGTAGGGAATCTACAGGATACTATTAAAAAACCCAACATTCAGGTTCTAGGAGTTCCTGAAGGCATGGAGAGGGAGAAAGGATTAGAAGGCCTTTTTAGTGAGATACTAGCAGAGAACTTTCCGGGTTTGGAGAAGGACAGAGACATCCTAGTAGAGGAAGCTCATAGAACCCCCAGTAAACATGACCAAAAGAGATCCTCACCACGACACGTTGTAATTAAACTCACCACAGTGAAACATAAAGAAAAGATCCTAAAATGTGCAAGAGAGAAACGTCAGATTACTCTCAGAGGATCTCTAATTAGACTCACAGCAGACTTCTCATCAGAAACACTACAGGCTAGGAAGGAATGGCGAGACACAGCACAGGTGCTAAGAGAGAAAAATTGCCAGCCCAGAATATTATATCCTGCTAAGCTCTCATTTGTGAATGAAGGTGAAATAAAGACCTTTCATAGCAAACAGAAATTGAAAGACTTTGCCGCCACCCGTCAGGCCCTGCAAAAGATACTTAAAGATGTGCTACACTCAGAAACACAGAAACATGGCCATCAATATGAAAGAATGGAAAGGAAGAACACCAACCAGTAAAAGAGCATAGGAAGCTCAAAGCATACACTAGAAAATATCTCCGGGAAAATGGCAGGGCAAAGTTACCACTTATCAATAGTCACATTAAACGTTAATGAACTTAACTCTTCAGCTAAAAGACACCGATTGGCTGACTGGCTTAAGGAACAAAACCCAACTATTTGTTGCCTACAAGAAACACATCTCTCTAACAAAGATGCATGCAGACTGAAAGCGAAAGGCTGGAAAAACATATTCCATGCCAACAGAAACCAAAAAAAGCAGGTGTAGCCATATTAATATCAGACAAAATAAACTTTAATACAAAAACTGTTAAGAGAGACAAAGAGGGGCACTATATAATGATTAAGGGTTCAATTCAACAGGAAGATGTAACTATTATAAATGTATATGCACCTAATTACAGGGCACCGGTCTATTTCAAAGATATGTTAACGGACTTAAAGGGAGACTTAGATTCCAATACAATAGTACTGGGGGACTTCAATACTCCACTCTCAGAAATAGATACATCATCTGGACAGAAGATCAACAAGGAAACAGCAGATTTAATAGACACTATTGCCCAAATGGATCTAACAGATATCTACAGAACTTTCAATCCTACATCTAAAGACTTCACATTCTTCTCAGCAGTGCATGGAACCTTCTCTAGGATTGATCACATACTAGGCCATAAAGCAAATCTCAGCAAATTTAAAAGAATTAGAATCATACCATGCAGCTTCTCAGACCACAGTGCAATGAAGCTGGAAATTAGCAACTCAGGAAACCCCAGAAAGTATGCAAACACATGGAGACTGAACAACATGCTCCTGAATGAACACTGGGTCATTCAAGAAATCAAAAGTGAAATCAGAAACTTTCTGGAAGTAAATGAGGATAACAACACAACATATCAAAACTTATGGGATGCAGCAAAAGCAGTATTGAGAGGCAAGTTTATAGCAATAGGGGCCTATATCAAGAAATTGGAAAGGCACCAAATAAATGAGCTTTCAGCGCATCTCAAGGACCTAGAAAATTTGCAGCAAACCAGACCCAAATCTAGTAGGAGAAGAGAAGTAATTAAAATCAGAGAAGAAATTAACAGGATTGAATCCAAAAAAAATTACAAAAAATCAGCCAAGCGAAGAGCTGGTTTTTTGAAAAAATAAACAAAATTGACACCCCACTGGCCCAACTAACTAAAAAAAAGAAAAGACCCAAATCAATAAAATCAGAGATGAAAGGAAACATAACAAGAGACACCACAGAAATAAAAAGAATCATCAGAAATTACTACAAGGACTTGTAAGCCAGCAAACAGGAAAATCTATCAGAAATGGATAGATTCCTGGACACATGCAATCTACCTAAATTGAACCATGAAGACATAGAAACATAGAAAACCTAAATAGACCCATAACTGAGACAGAAATTGAAACAGTAATAAAGGCCCTCCCAACAAAGAAAAGCCCAGGACCAGATGGATTCACTGCTGAATTCTACCAGACATATAAAGAAGAACTGATTCCATTTCTTCTCAAACTATTCAGAACAATCGAAAAACATGGAATCCTCCCAAATTCTTTCTATGGAGCCAGCATCACCTTAATCCCTAAGCCAGAGAAAGATGCAGCACTGAAAGAAAATTACAGACCAATATCCCTGATGAACATAGACGCAAAATCCTCAATAAAATTCTGGCTAATAGAATGTAACAACACATCAGAAAAATCATCCACCCAGACCAAGTGGGATTTATCCCTGGTATGCAGGGATGGCTCAACATTCGCAAATCAATCAATGTGATTCACCACATTAACAGACTGCAGAAGAAAACACATATGATTTTCTCAATAGATGCCGAGAAAGCATTCGATAAAATTCAACACCCTTTCATGATGAAAACTCTAAGCAAATTGGGTATAGAAGGAACATTCCTCAATATAATCAAAGCAATTTATAAAAAACCCACTGCCAGCATCCTATTGAATGGGGAAAAGCTGGAAGCATTTCCACTGAGATCTGGCACCAGACAGGGATGCCCACTCTCACCACTTCTATTTAACATAGTTCTAGAAGTTTTAGCCAGAGCCATCAGACAAGAAAAAGAAATTAAAGGAATACAAATTGAGAAGGAAGAAGTCAAACTATCCCTCTTTGCAGACGATATGATTCTTTACTTAGAGGATCCAAAGAACTCTATTAAGAGAATATTGGAACTCATAGAGGAGTTTGCCAAAGTGGCAGGATATAAAATCAATGCACAAAAATCAACAGCCTTTGTATACACAAGCAATGCCATGGCTGAGAAAGAACTGCTAAGATCAATCCCATTCACAATAGCTACAAAAACAATCAAATACCTTGGAATAAACTTAACCAAGGATGTTAAAGATCTCTACGATGAGAATTACAAAACCTTAAAGAAAGAAATATAAGAGGATATCAAAAAATGGAAAAATCTTCCATGCTCATGGATTGGAAGAATCAACATCAAAGCCAAAATTAACTATTGGGATTGCATCAAATTGAGAAGTTTCTGCACTGCAAAAGAAACAGTCAGGAGAGTGAAGAGACAACCGACAGAATGGGAAAAAATATTTGCAAACTATGCAACAGATAAAGGGTTAATAACCAGAATCTACAAAGAGATCAAGAAACTCCACAAAAACAAAACAAACAACCCAATTAAGAGATGGGCCAAGGACCTCAATAGACATTTTTCAAAAGAGGAAATCCAAATGGCCAACAGGCACATGAAAAAATGTTCAAGGTCATTAGCAATCAGGGAAATGCAAATCAAAACCACAATGAGGTTTCACCTCACCCCGGTTAGAATGGCTCACATTCAGAAAACTACCAACAACAGATGCTGGCGAGGATGTGGGGAAAAAGGGACACTAACCCACTGTTGGTGGGAATGCAAACTGGTCAAGCCACTATGGAAGTCAGTCTGGAGATTCCTCAGAAACCTGAAGATAACCCTACCGTTCGACCCAGCCATCCCACTCCTTGGAATTTACCCAAAGGAATTTAAATTGGCAAACAAAAAAGCGGTCTGCACCCTAATGTTTATTGCAGCTCAATTCACAAAAGCTAAGACCTGGAACCAACCTAAATGCCCATCAACGGTAGACTGGATAAAGAAATTATGGGATATGTACTCTTTAGAATACTATACCGCAGTAAGAAACAACGAAATCCAGTCATTTGCAACAAAATGGAGGAATCTGGAACACATCATGCTGAGTGAAATAAACCAGTCCCAAAGGGACAAATATCATATGTTCTCCCTGATCGGTGACAACTGACTGAACATCAAAAAGGAAACTTGTTGAAGTGAAATGGACACTATGAGAAACGGTGACTTGATCAGCATAGCCCTGACTGTTAATGAACAACTTAATACATTATCAGTCTTAGTAGTTTTTTTTTTTGTCTGCTCTACTTAATATGACTGGTTTAATTCTGTAATTATCACACAGTTATTCTTAAGTGTTGAAATTTAACTGAAATGTGATCCCTGTTAAACATAAGAGTGGGAATAAGAGTGGGAAGAGATGTACAATTTGGGACATGCTCAGGCTGACTTGCCCCAAATGGTAGAGTTAGAAACATACCAGGGGATTCCAATTCAATCCCATCAAGGTGGCATGTACCAATGCCATCTCACTAGTCCAAGTGATCAATTTCAGTTCACAATTGATCATAATGAAAGGACTAAGAGTCAAAGGGAGCACATAAACAAGTCTAGTACCTGCTAACACTAACCGATGGAATAAATAAAGGGGAGAGTGATCCAACATGGGAAGCGAGATACACAGCAGACTCATAGAATGGCGGATGTCCTAAACAGCACTCTGGCCTCAGAATCAGCCCTTAAGGCATGCGGATCTGGCTGAAAAGCCCATGAGAGTATTTCAGGCATGGAAAGCCAAGACACTCTGGCAAAAAAAAAAAAAAAAAAAAAAGAAAAAAAGAAAAAACCTAAATGAAAGATCTCTGTGAGTGAGATCCCAGAGGAAAGACCAGGTCTTCAAAGAAGGAGGTACCTTTCTCTGAAGGGAGGAGAGAACTTCCACTTAGACTATGACCTTGTCTAAATATTATAAGAGTCGGTGAACTAAAAAGGCTTCCATAGCCTTGGAAACTCAGGACTGGAGCATAGGGAGATTACTGATGCCATAAACAGGAGTGTCAATTTGTAAAGTCAACAACAGGAATCACTGTGCACTTACTCCTCATGTAGGATCTCTGTCCTTAATGTGCTGTACATTGAGATTTAATACTATAATGAGTACTCAAACAGTATTTTTCACTTTGTGTTTCTACGTGGGTGCAAACTGTTGAAATCTTTACTTAATGTATATTAAACTGATCTGCTGTATATAAAGAAAATTGAAAATGAATCTTGATAAGAATGGAAGAGGAGAGCGAGCGGGAAAGGGGAGGGTTGCGGGTGGGAGGGAAGTCATGGGTGGGGGGAAGACAATGTAATGCATAAGCTGTACTTTAGAAATCTATATTCATTAAATAAAAGTTAAAAAAAAACCACCTGATATAAAAACAAGCACTTGGAGACTGATTATTGTAATGGGAGAATGAGGACCTCAATAACTTATTCTCCTCAAAAACAACAAAAATACAGGTAAACAAATAAAAGCAACTATTTCAGAACTGTGGCATTTAACAAAAGCCACGGAATGAGGTAAAAATCATCTATCAAATGAAACTTGAACTCTGATGCCTTTGAGTAAAAACGGCAGCTCAGGACCTTAGGTGAAGTATAATCCCAACAACACACATTTAATGCAAATATCAAGTTCCAATCTTCCTTCTTTCTCTTTTTTTTTTTTTTGACAGGCAGAGTTAGACAGTGAGAGAGAGAGAGAGAAAGAGAGAGAGAGAAAGATCTTCCTTCCGTTGGTTCACCCTTCAAATAGCCGCTATGGCCAGCACACTGCGGCGATCCAAAGCCAGGAGCCAGGCGCTTCCTCCTGGTCTCCCATGAGGGTGCAGGGCCCACAGACCTGGGCCATCCTCCACTGCCTTCCTGTGCCACAGCAGAGAGCTGGACTGGAAGAGGAGCAACCGGGACAGAACTAGCGCCCCAACTGGGACTAGAACCCGGAGTGCCGGTGCCACAGGTATAAGATTATCCTATTGAACAGAGGCGCCGGCTCCAATCTTCTAATACTTTAATTCTTTGACAGTTTTTGTGTCTTGTTTTGTTTACCATAGCTACCTGTGATTAAATAATCTAATAAAGTGACAACAGCCATGAATAGATGGGCAAAAATTTTCTAAAAATGCTTGCTAAAACCAACATTTCTACCTTACACATGGACGATACCATACTATTTGCAATAAAACTGTTTAACAGTTTGTTCCAAAAGTGTTTTAGCTTTGCATGTAGCTATTATATATTAAAATTTCTTAAAAAAAGGTGACAGTAAAGCACAAATTGTCACTTGACCTGAGTCAAAGTAACAGTATGGAAATCATTCAACAATGCATTTCTCTGCATTGAGCCTCAATCTTTCCAGGACTTTTTAAAAAATAATTATTTATTTATTTATTGAAAGGCAGAGCTGGACGCAGAGACAGAGAGAGGTCTTCCATCAGCTGGTTCACTCCTCAAATGGTCGCAAAAGCCAGAGCTGGGCCAATCTGAAGCCAGGAGCCAAGAGCTTCCTCAGGGTCTACTATGAAAGTGCGGGGACCGAAGGACTTCGGCCAACTTCTACTGCTTTCCCAGACCATAGCGGAGAGCTGGACTGGAAGTGGAGCAGCTGGGATTCCAACTGGTGCCCATATGGTATGCCAGCACTGCAGGCAGTGGCTTCATTCGCTATGCCATAGTGCCGGCCCCTCCAGGACATTTGTCAAAGAATGATTTCCATCTCTTCTTCTGTGGTAGCATAAGCTGCCCCTTACTCCTAGCTACTTATAGAATACCTTGATATTATTTTTAAAGTACCAGTCCTACAGTTTTAACAGCTCTTTCCTTAGATTTCAAAAAAGCATTTTTAAAACAAATTTTAGCTCAAGCTATCCAATCCATACTGTACTATAAACTTATGAGAGCACGCACAAACACACCCACATATATACCATTTCAGAATAGAGATTTCCTTTGATTTGACTTCTAAATAATCAGAAATGGCCGACAATGACTTTTCTTAACATGAATTGAACTGCATGGAGAAAAAAGAGCAAACTATATACATTTTAACAATAAATTCCTACCTTAGGAGAAGCAGAGAGATCTCTTCCCATAGAAACAACTGTGTTTTCATTTACTCCTCCTGTCTTTGATGAGAGGACTGGTGGGGCTGGGGCCTTCCTTTTTATTTTCCTTTCAGTTTCCAGTTCTTGACTTGGATTTACCAAATTATTTGGAGGAAGAGATGGTTTAGGTTCATAAAAAGGATTTGACCTAAATGAAAGAAAAATGATTAAAATCTCTCCAAAAAATGCTTGAAATAAGAAAACATGAATTAAAACTCCTTTTTTCCCCCAAATAAAACTCAAACCAGTGGTAACCTAAAATTTAGAAACAATGTTCATCTTTTGGTTCACTTCTACAGATTCAAATAAGTAAAAATTTTCCCTTTTTAAAAGTGCCTTACGTAAGCCGGCGCCACGGCTCAATAGGCTAATCCTCCGCCTTGTGGCGCTGGCACACCAGGTTCTAGTCCCAGTCGGGGCGCCGGATTCTGTCCCGGTTGCCCCTCTTCCAGGCCAGCTCTCTGCTATGGCCAGGGAGTGCAGTGGAGGATGGCCCAAGTGCTTGGGCCCTGCACCCCATGGGAGACCAGGAGAAGTACCTGGCTCCTGCCTTTGGATCAGCACAGTATGCCGGCCACAGCGCGCCAGCCGTGGCGGCCATTGGAGGGTGAACCAACGGCAAAAGGAAGACCTTTCTCTCTGTCTCTCTCTCTCTCACTGTCCACTCTGCCTGTCAAAATAAATAAATAAATAAATAAAATAAATTTTAAAAAGTGCCTTACATAAAAAATCATTAAATACATGATCACACTCAGTTCAGCTATTATATGTAGAAACCTTAGAAAATGTTTACAATAGTAAATTCTGTGTATTTTCTACACCCAATGAAAAGAAGATGTAAAAATGTTTTTTTAATGCTCTATTCCCATTATTTTTTCTTGAATTTCACTCCTTCTTATGTATTAAATTTCCTTCTCATTATGGAACATCTCCTAGTGGTTCATTCACAAGAATAAATTCTCCCACACTTTGAAAATGTCTTTATTTCAACCTCACACTTAAATGATAGTTTAGCTGGATAAGGAATTCTAATTCTGTTACTCTATCTCTGCACTTTTAAGATATTAGCCCGCTATTAGCCTATTATTGTTTCAAGTTATCTTTTATCTCTAGCCGCTATTAAGATCCTCTCTTTATATCTGGCTTTAAGCAATTTTACTAGACTTAAATTTAGGTAATGATTACTTTTAATTTGTCTTGTTTCAGATTCCTTGTATTTCTCAAAACAAAAGCTGTTTTATCAGTTCTGAAAAATTACCAGTCATTATCTCCGTAATAATCTTTGGTCTATTTTCTCTATTCTCTTCTTTAGAAAATCTTACTACCTTCATGTTTCCTATCAAATTAAGTCTACCATGCTATGTTTTGGATAATTCCCTTGTATCTCTCATGCAGTTCAGTTTTTCTTTTTTTACCTGTGTCTGATGTTCAATTCTCCATAAATTTTTTAAAATTTATTTATTTAAAGGGAAGAGTGACAAATCAGAGACAAGGGAGGGAGGGAGTGAAAGAGATCTTCCATCCCCTGGTTTACTCCCCAAATGCTTGCAACATCTGGGGTTGGCAACCCAATCCAGGACCTTAGAATTCCACCCGGGTGTCCCATGTGGATGGCTGGAACTCAAGTACTTGAGCTATGATCTACTGCCTCCTGGCACATTAGCACAGAGTAGTAGTGGGATTTGAGTCAGGCACTCCTAGGATGTGGACATCCCAAGTGGCTCAACCCGCCAGACCACAGTGCCTGGCCTCCATGAATTGGTAATTTCAGTAAGTGTATTTCTTCATGTATTTGTATGTAGTATACCTCAGGCACAAAGTTTTCAGTTACTAATTAATTAAACATTTTTATTTGATAGTCTCTGACAAATCTATTTGAAGTTCTTGCATGTATAAGCCTATTATTTTCTGGTCTCCTGACTCTTTAGTGAATTCTGTGTTTTGTAATTTTAGATTGTCAGCTCAGGGGTTAATCTGAGGAAATCTTCTGTAGTCAGCCTAGAGTACCTCTCTTCAGAGTGCTTTATGCTTGTTTTTGCCAAGTATTTTAGGAAACTCTTTTATCTTACTTTCTTTGCTTGGGAGTTCCCAGACCATTTTGCCAATATAATGTCAAATCTGCATGAGGATGGGCCTGTGTTTATAAATTCTAAGAGAGGATTTTTCTGTCCCCTACCCAGAGTCTAAGCCCAGGCAGAAAACTCCCATTAGTTATTCATTAAAATAAATAGCTGATATGTTTGATGATTTTTTTCTTCCTATTGCACAGTGATAAACTGTTATTCTGGTTTTTATTTATTAGTTCATTGCAATTTCCTCTAACACTAGTAAGTTCTCAGGAGTCCCATATCCTATGTGTATAGTAATAATAAAATTTCCAATTCTACAGGGCTAAGGACCAGACCACCCAAGTACAGCAATCATACCAAAGGAATATTATCTAGTTACATTAGACCTATACTTACTATGGGCCTCTTTTTCAACTGTGCATGTTCTTTGAATTACAACACTATCAGACTCACCTAGAACCATTAATTATCTAAACCTCTACTTAAGGATTTATAGATAATCAGATCACATGTGATTCTGAGTACCAAGTATAGCAAAGAGGGAAAACATACTTGTATTGCCACTCTCACTCTTGTACTAATGGTAATAATTAACATCATGTGACTCCTTCCCTCTGAATACTCAAAGATAACTGCTTTTAACTAAGTGGGGCAGGCACATACACAGAAATCTATTTTCAGTTCCTCATTTTTTATGAATGCATTCAAGGGAAAAAGAATAGGAAATAAATATATTTTTGAAAATCTTGCCTACCAATATTAAATGTTTCAGGACTGAACAGATTCACGTCAATCTAGCTGAATTGTTTGATGAATTAAATCATATTTAGAAACTATATTTATAGAAGTCATTTTAAATAATTATTCCTGATAAAAATATGTGTAATAAATTTCCATAGTATTTAGTAAGCTGGTAGCTACTACAAAATTAATGTAAATATGGCTAGAGGGTAGATTATTTGTATTACAAAAGGATGGTGTGCTTAACAGAAAAAACAATTATTTTAAATCTGCATTCTTTAGTGTACTTTAGATAGTTCAATTTATAAAACTCAGTTTGCACACAACTTATCTAGAGTAGAGAGCAAAGTACTGGTGTTGTTCTTTTTCTTTATGCCTCTCAGCCTGCTTATAATCACTTAGTCTTCTCTATCCACTTGTATATTAATATTCTTTGTATATGGGAGATAAACACAAGTACAAAACAAGCTCAGATCAATTTATTTTCTCAGGTGCATATTACTGGACACATAATCAAAACAGCCGATTAGACCTGTTTCTCAACGTTTTTTATATTATGTCATGAACTGAAAATGAAATTTGTATAAAATGCTAAAGTAAACAAAGGAAGCAACTTGAAACTGGAGGTACTAAAAAAAAAAAAAAGAAAGAAAAAGAAACTGGAGGTACTAGGGACTCCAGCTATCCTAGACCATTCCGTTCCACCAGGAGGACTGTGAAAATCCATATCTTCACACGTCTGTAATCACCTGTGAGACAACAGCATGCTGAACACCACCACTAGTTAAGTACTAAATCAGAATAAGCTCAAGAAGCCTTCATATCTAAGGGTTTTGAATGATCCTTCTCCTTTGAAGATCAGATATTAATAACCAAAACCGAATTTCCTACTCATCAAGAACAAACAGGAAATATTTCCATTTATACATAGGAAATATCCAAACTAGTCAACTCCATGGAGACAGAAAGTAGATGAAAGGTAGCAAGAGGATGGAGGAAGGGAAGAACGAGGATTAATCGCTAATTAGTTTGGGGCTCTTTTTTGTAGTGATATAAATGTCCTACTTTTAGATGGTTGTACAACATAATGAACTTATCAGAGACCACTGAAATGTACATTCTAAAATATGAAAATCTGTTATATGAAACACGTAGAACTCAATTTAAAATGTGCTATTATGAAAGAGTGAAGTCTGACAGTGCTTGCACATAGGCAGTTTTCTGTGAACACCTATACCTTTCTCCACAAAGACAAGAATTACATAATTGCCAATTAACACATTTTTTAAAAGATTCATTTATTTATTTGAAAGGCAGATTGAAATATATATATATACATATACATACATATACATACATACATATACATACATATATATATATATATATATATATATAGAGAGAGAGAGAGAGAGAGAGAGAGGAAGAGAGAGAGATCTTCCATCCACAGGTTTCACTCTCCAAATGACTGCAAAGGCTGGAGCTGGGTCGGTCAACCTGGAGCTAGGAGTTTCTTCCAGGTATCCCACTTGGGTACAGGGGCCCAAGTACTTGGGCCATATTCTGCTGCTTTCCCAGGTGCAGTAACAGGGAACAAGATCAGAAGTGCAGCAGCCAGGACATGAACTGGTACCAAAATGGGATGCTGGCCTCGCAGGTGGCAGCTTCAATCATCACGCCACAATGCTGGTCCCCAATTAACACATTTAAAATACAGTCATGTACCACATAACAGCAATTCAGTAAACAATGAACAACACAGATGATGAGGGTTCCATAAGATTATATCACTTAGTAACTTTCTAGCCAAGCTGATTTTTCTAAATACACCCTATGATGTTCACACAATGACAACTGCCTAATGATGCATTTCTCAGAATGTATCCCAGTTCTTAAGTGCTGCATGACTATATATAATATATAGATATATGCATGACTATGACTATATATATATTAAACAGTATTTTAAGTACATAAAAATTATTTAAGGAATTAACACAGTTTCTACATTCTGTTGATTATCTATAATTTGAATAATCTACTTCAAGACTTCCTACACACCTCTGAATAAACAAGAAGTATTTTTATTCTTATTCTATATATATATATATATATATTTATCCTTGAATAATACATTAGTTATATCATTAACTCATTGTGAGCTGAAAATTCATCATTTATACAAAGAAAGTGAAAAAATAGAAAAAATCATTTAAAATGACATGATTTACTGTTTAGAAGTTAATCCACATAAATGAATTATGAAAAGAAAAACCAAACTTGGATAGAAACAGAATTAAGTTAAACATACTGGAAAAATAATACAATATGAAGCAAGGGTATAACAAAATCTGCAGTCTTTTCTTCTCGCCTAAAAATCAATATTTCTTTGGAAAAACAACTGAAATTTATGTATTTATTTATTAAAGACTTATTTATTTATTTACTTGAAAGGCAGAGATACAGAGAGAGAGAGAAGGAGAAAGAGAGATCTTCCATCCATTGGTTCACTCCCCAAATGGCCACAATGGCCAAGACTGGGCCAGGCTGAAGCCTGGAGCTAGAAGCTTCTTCCAAGTTCCTACAGGGGTAGCAGGGGCCCAAGGACTTGGGCCATCTTTGGCTGATATCCCAGGCACATTAGCAGGGAGCTGGAACAGAAATGGAGCAGCTGGGACACAGCCAGTGCCCATATGGGATACCGACACTGCAAGCAGCAGTTTAACCTTCTACACCACAGCACCAGCCTCACAATCTCAGTTTACTACAAGGGATACGGAGCTACTCTGAATAAAATTCAATGAGAGGTTTCTTTGAGAAATCTCATATCATATAAGAAAATCATATCAAAATGATTGATGTTGGGGCTAAAAAAATCTCTTCATAAATGTTCTGAAATAATATTACTTAATCTTCATAGGTTCCCATGTTTGCAACATAAACCAGAATAGCTGAACTATCCCCCTAACACAAGAAACTGAGAAACCCATGCAATTGTTAAATGTAAAGGACAGATGCTAAAAAGCAAGGAAGAATGTATGCTTTCTCCTGGTGCTAATGGATATGCTGGGGCACGAAAGATTGTTTGACACATCAAAGAATTCAGTCCTATTTATTTGTGATCATTTTCTGTTGGAGGATATGGGAAGAGTTTGGTAATGGAAGATGAGTCATATAAGCTTTTTACTTTACAAAAGGTCATAAGTTTACTATTGAATAAGAAGTTTTGGAGGATTTCTGTTACTGACATTGGACTTACTAACTTGGAAAAAAGAGAAACACAAAACAATTAATACAAACAGAATTTTTTCTGAATTTGCACATTAGCTGATGCAGTCTTTAAAACTTTTATGTTTTTTTTTTTTCCTAAGGAGAAAAAGAAAGAGTGTTTATAGGCTTTCTTTGGTAACCCATGATGACTGAGCAATTTAGAATGTTCTTTATTCACAGGAAACTTATAAATACTATGCCTCTCATGTGGAAAAAATAATAGTTAAAAGGAAACACCCAGGGATTCTAATTTTTTATTAAGGCATTTTAGTATATGTGCTGCCAGATAGAGCACTAGTAAGGCATTTTAAAAGTTTAAGCAAACATTAGATGTCTCTTAAATTTGTTAACAGGAAAGAGCAGGGTGTGTATGTGTGTGTTGTATAATACTCATGTATCTTGGTATGACTGAATGTACGTAAAGTTTGCATTTACATTCAAGTACTCCCTGGTGTGTGGCTATTACTCACCACCTACACCACCCATGAGAAATTTTATTTTGATCACACATTAGTTATTTCAAAGAAAACAAATACAACTTTAGTAAGAGTTGGGCCAACTTTTCAACTCCTGTATATAATTATGAACTAGTACTAAAATTTCAACCTGGGTTCAGAATCAAATTTTTTTTTTTTTAAGATTTATTTATTTGTTTGAAAGGCAAGTTACAGAGAAAGAAAGAGAGAAAGAGATCTTCTGTCCACAGCAACAGCCAGGGTTGGGCTGGGCCAGGCCAAAATCCAGGGGCCTAGAACTCCATCAGTTTATCCCATGTGGGTAGCAGGGGCTCTACTCTGCTTTCCCAGGCACATCAGCAGGGAGCCAGATAGGAAGTGGAGCAGCCAAGACTCAAACAGGTGCCCATATGGGATGCCGATGTCACAGGGAGCAGCTTAACCTGCTGCACCACAATGGTGGCACCTCCTAATCTTGTCAAATATCAATTGGCAAAATAAGAACTGGCATTGTGGCACAACAGGCTACACTGCTGCTGGTAACACTGGCATCTCATATTAGGATGCTAGTTCAGGTTCTGGTTACTCCACTTTCAATTCAACTTCCTGCTAATACGCTTGGGTCCAAGTGCTTGGACTCATGCCACTCACATAGGAGACCAGGATGGAGTTCCTGGCTCCTGGCTTTGGTCTGGCCCAGACCTATCTGTTGTGGCTATTTGGGGAGTGAACCAGTGAATGGGCAATCTCTCTTACTCTCTCTTACTCTGCCTTTCAAATAAATAAATAAATAAGTAAATAAACTTTTAAAATTGCTAAAATATTGATGGATCCATTTGCACACTCTTTCATTTACCTAGCCAGTCTTTAAGTCAATACTACAATATCTTGGTCAATAAGTTTTTTTTTTTTTAAGATTTATTTATTTATTTGAAAGGCAGAGAGTTACAGAAAGGCTGAGAGAGAAAAGTCTTTCATCCACTGGTTCACCCCCAAATAGCCAGGAGCCAGGAACTTCTTCAGGACCTCCCACACAGGTGCAGGGGCCCAAGCACATGGGTCATATTCTACTGCTTTCCCAGGACATAGCAGAGAGCTGGATTGGAAGTGGAGCAGCTGGGACTAGAACTAGTGCCCATATGGTATGCCAGCACTGCAAACGGTAGCTTTACCCACTATGCCACAGCGCCGGCCCTGGTTAATAAGTGTTAAAATCAGGTAGCATACAGCTATTTTTAAAATAGGTTATCAGCTCACTAGGCTAATCCTCCGCCTAGCGGCGCCGGCACACCGGGTTCTAGTCCCGGTCGGGGCACCGGATTCTGTCCCGGTTGCCCCTCTTCCAGGCCAGCCCTCTGCTGTGGCCAGGGAGTGCAGTGGAGGATGGCCCAGGTGCTTGGGCCCTGCACCCCATGGGAGACCAGGAAAAGCACCTGGTCCTGGCTCCTGCCATCGGATCAGTGCGGTGCGCCGGCCGCAGCGCGCCGGCCGCGGCGGCCATTGGAGGGTGAACCAACGGCAAAGGAAGACCTTTCTCTCTGTCTCTCTCTCTCACTGTCCACTCTGCCTGTCAAAAAATAAAAAAAAAAAAAATAGGTTATCAATTATGTAAGAAAATGTCTGAAGGTCCATTTTCAACAAGAATGGAAAATTACAGTTAGCTAACTTGCAGATGTAGCAAAACTCATTAGGCAAACAGATCTTATGGGGTAGCCAACTCACAAGAGGAAATAATAGCACAGAGGAGGGAGGAGGAAGGTAACTTTGTAACTTAGGTGAGGTCATTGCTTACCCCATAGAACTCAGCCAGTGAGGAACCAGGGGAGGGACCTGTGTGCTGGGACATAAACTGCTTGCTGTGACTGCTTCAGGTGTGCTGCCTCATCAGCCACCCAATCTTGCAAGACCAACAATAAAGTCTAGCTTTCACTGCATTTTCTGAGTTCAAGCCCATGCTTTCAGGGGAGGTGAGGATATTTCTCACAATCATTATAAAAAAGCTTATCAATGGGTGATTGGTTTAGCACTTGCAATGGTTCACTTTAGGTGCAACAGTAACTGGATTAAGGAATACCTAGAGAACTGGTAAAACATTATTTTTAATTGTGTCTATAAGGGTGTTTGCAGAGGAGACTGGCATTTGAGTGAGTCGATAAAGTAGGGAAGACCCACCCTAAATGTGGGCAGGCTTCGTCCAAATGACCACAGGCTCAGATGTAACAAAAACAGAGGGAAAGCAAAAATAGTCTTTCCTGGAGCTGGGATACACCTTTTTTCTGTCCTTGAACAGCAAAACTGCAGGTTTTCTAGCTTTGGACTCTAGGACTTATACCAGCACTCCCACATTCCCCTAGGTTCTAAGGCCTTTGGACTTCAAATGAGCCATGCCATAGGCATCCCAAGGATCTTCAGCTTGCAGATGGTCTGTTGTGCAACTTCTCTATCTGCATATAGCCAATTCCCTTAATAAATTCCCACTTATCTATTCATTTATGTACATATATATTGATTGATCATTGATCAGTCTCCTATTAGTTTTGTCTCTCTGGAGAACCCTGCTAATATAGCATCGAATCTGTAGAGCAATCAAAAAGAACTTTGTCTTTGAATCCATGACCACATTATTCCTCTCTGTTGGTATTGCACTTCAATTTCTCTCCGCAATGTTCTCTTGCTTGTGGTATACAGGTACTAAAATATTTGTCTAAATTTACCTCTAGGGTTGTTTGAATACCTTTATAAAAAGTATTTTTTATTTTTTATATTTTTATTTAAAAATATTTTTTAAATGTCCATTTCAGATTACATATTGTTACTACAGAAAAATGTAACTGAATTTCCATATTGATCTTGCATCCTGTAACCTTGCAATAAACATTCATTTTATTCTAATAGCCTTTTTTTGGATGTTCCTTATGACTTTTCTACATAAAAAAACATTTTTCAAGTAGCATTATATTCAAGAATCTTAAAACAGTGTATACTTCAATTTTCCCAATCAGCTTTATCTACCATTGCCATACATTTTAATTCATACAACACAATTTAATACAATACTATTTAAGCCTTAAGCAACTATCTTGCCACGGCTCACTAGGCTAATCCTCCGCCTTGCGGTGCCGGCACACCGGGATCTAGTCCCGGTCTGGGCGCCGGATTCTTTCCTGGTTGCCCCTCTTCCAGGCCAGCTCTCTGCTGTGGCCAGGGAGTGCAGTGGAGGATGGCCCAAGTCCTTGGGCCCTGCACCCCATGGGAGACCAGGAGAAGTACCTCGCTTCTGCCATCGGATCAGTGCAGTGCGCCGGCCGCAGTGCGCCGGCCGTAGTGCGCCGGCCGTAGTGCGCCGGCCGTGGCGGCCATTGAAGGGTGAACCAACGGCAAAGGAAGACCTTTCTCTCTGTCTCTCTCTCTCTCACTGTCCACTCTGCCTGTCCCAAAAAAAAAAAAAAAAAAAAAAGAAGAAGAAGAAGAAGAAGACGACGACTTTTTAGGGGCCGGCGCTGTGGCGCAGCGGGTTAACACCCTGGCCTGAAGCACCAGCATCCCACACGGGCGCCAGTTCGAGACTTGGCTGCTCCACTTCCCATCCAGGTCTCTGCTATGCCCTGGGAAAGAAGTAAAGGATGGTCCAAGTTCTCAGGGCCCTGCCCCCACATGGGAGATCTGGAAGAAGCTCCTGGCTCCAGGCTTCGGATCGGCTCAGCTCCAGCCATTGCAGCCAATTGGGGAGTGAACCATTGGATGGAAGACCTCTCTCTCTGTGTAACTCTGACTTTAAAATAAATAAATAAATAAATAAATAAATCTTTAAAAATATTTTTAAATGACAGATATTTTATATATACAAGTGTATTTGTGATTCCCTGTGCTCTTCATTCCTTTGCATTAATTCAAATTTCTAAGTGGGATAATTTTCCTCACATCAGAAGGACTTCCTTTTTTTGTTGCATTTTTTTTCCTCAACATATTTGCAAAGTAAAGTTAATGGTAAAGAATCCTTTCAGCTTCTAGATGTAAAGGTAAAGCTCATATTTTACTCTTTTTTTTAGAGTAGGGAATAGGAATTTGTATTAGCAGATTTTTGTTTCTGTTACTTGCATTCAGTACTTTAAGAATGTCACCCACACTGTCTTCTGGTTTGAACTGTTTTTGTTGAGAAGACTTCTGCAGTTTTCTTCATGTTTCTTGTGCTTCGGGTTTATTAAGCTTCTTGGATCTAAAGGTTTATACATATTTTGAATTCCTAAAACTTTTGGTTATCATTTCTTCAAATATGTGTTCTTTTCCCTTACCTCTCCCTCCTATCCTTCTAGGACTCCAATTACATATATGCTGGGCCACTTGAGTTGTCCCACGACTCATTTATCCTCTGTTCATTTCTTCCTCATCCGCTTCAATCTGGAAAGGTTCTATTGCTATGTTTTTAGGTTCACTAATAATTCATTCTGTAGTATTTAACATAAAGTTAATCTCATCCAGTGTATTTCTCATATCTATACATTCAATTTGGATTTTTTTACATCATCCATACTCATGTTCTCTACTTTTTTGGATATCTGAAATATAAAGCTTTTTTTTTTTTTACAATGCTTGTCTATTTATTGTATTCTCTCTCCTACTCTGAACCTATACAGAATAATTACATTTTCTCCTCATTATGGGTCATATTTTCCTGATTCTTTACATGCCTGATAAACCTCTGATTGTCAGATGAGTTTTATGTTTTGGTTGTTGGATTTTTTTGGTATTCTCTTAAATACTTTTGGGCTTTGAATGGTATGTAGTTAAGTTACTTGGAATTAGTTTGCTTTTTCAGAGCCCTGCCTTTAAGTTTTGTTGGTAGGCCCAGAATAGCCTTTAGCCTAGAACTAATTTGATTCGTCTTATGAAACAATACCCTGATGTTCCATTAAGCTGGGAACTCTTTACTCTGGCTGGTGGAAACACAAACTATTCTCAGTCCTGAGTAAATCTGAGGAATTGTATTATTTCTTTGTCTTTAGTAATTTCCTTACATACATGCTATGATGAATACTCAGCTAATGACTCAAGAGGAACCATCTACAAATCTCTGGAATCCTATGAGTAGCTTTCTCTATCTCTTTGACACTCTGTCCACAAATTCTAGCTGCCTTGGTATCTTTTTTTTTTTTTTTTTTTTTTTTTTGACAGGCAGAGAGAAAGGTCTTCCTTCCATTGGTTTACCCCCCAAATGGCCACTATGGCTGGTGCACTGCACTGATCAGAAGCCAGGAGCCAGGTGCTTCCTCCTGGTCTCCCATGCGGGTGCAGGGCCCAAGGACTTGGGCCATCCCCCACTGCCTTCCCGAGCCACAGCAGAGAGCTGGACTGGAAGAGGAGCAACGGGGACAGAACCGGCGCCCTAAATGGGACTAGAACCTGGGGTGCCGGCGCCGCAGGCAGAAGATTAGCCTAGTGAGCCGAGGCTCCAGCCTGCCTTGGTATCTTAAAGTCCAAAGTCTGTTTCCTAATCAAGGGAGATTAGTAGGGTCTATTTGGGTTTTCTCTTCCTGAACCACAGTTGGAAACTCTTTATAATAAAAACAAGCTTGGATACTTGCAGGGCTTACCTTCTTTCTGTTTTTTCAGAGATCGTTCCACGCTATTTGTGCCTTATGTCTGAAAAATGTTGTTTCAACTATTTTATTCCATTTTTTAGTTGCTTAAGACAAGAGGTTAAATTCAGTCTATGTTATTCTATCAAGGCTACAAATACAAGTACTATTGTTGCTTTAAACACACTCAGGGCCACAGTCTGAAGCCTTACAAGGTGTACATTATATAACTCCAGATTCCAATGTGAACACATCCCTTTTTATCTTCACCTTAGATTTGTGCAAAACAACAGCCCTAATCACACTAATTATACTGAACTTGTGATAATCCCTAGTCTATAAATGTTATGATCTTCTTGTTGGGCATTTGAACGAGTCTTATCATCAAATCAATATCATAAATGATTATTCTGTTCCTACAACAAATTTACCACATAATTGAAGTATAATGCCTTTGGTGTTTGATTGAAAACACTTAAATACCATTTGTAACATGATATCTATGAGAAGACACAATTGGAATTCCAAACAGAGATTCCAGGAACACATCTCCCTCACTTTAAGGTAAACATATATCCACACACAAGAGGGTCATAGAATAAGGGTTCAGACCATAAAACTTTAGAAGAGAGATACTTAGATATTAACTTATAAATTATATGTTACATTTTTTACTCAGTCAAAGGTATATTAAATAAGGATCTCTTTAGTTAATACAGAGACTAGAATGTGATTATAGCAAAATGAAATGTACTTACTCATCAAACTCTTCTTCTTCTTCATTTTTTGAACTATCAGCATACAAATACTTGCTCATATCCACAGGTCTTACATTTTTTCTTTTTGTAGATTGGGGAGGAGAATCCTTTGTAGTTATGAAAGTTTCTGGCTCATCAAATGGGTTCAAATACTGTGGAGTCTGTACCTCTTTAAAGGGATTATAGCTGTTATAAAAAGACTCTTCTGACTTTCTAGGTGAAATGGTTTCAGTGATTGGTTCTATAAAACAATAGCAAATGACAAGCTAAATGAATAGCATATAATATTTTCTTATATATTCAGTGTTTTATACCATCTTGAATTAATAAAACCTATGGGGCTGGCAATAACAAAGCATACTGTAGAGGTGCTAAGGAATCCTTATTTTGGAGTCTCTAATAATAATAGCTTTATGGTACACCAATTCTGGAAATTTTAACCTTCTTTTAGGTTAAATATTATATTATTGCTTAATTTATCTCACTTTACTAGCTTGCCATTCAAAACTGATACATAATAAATTTTTTAAAAGAATATAAAATGAATTAAATTTTGAAATGGTCTTCCATAGGTACACACACCCCAACCACTCTGGTATGTGAAAATTCATTCAGGGCTGTGTCAAAAATACACCCATATTACCGATCTTGTTTTCTATCTACAAGAGCTGAAATCTTTAAAAGTTTTTAGTGATTTTTTTTTTCATTATAACTTGAATCCAATCCATGTTCTAATAAGAATAACCTAAGTATGCTTCAAGTTAATAGCACTATACCAAAATCAGTCTGGTAAGCTGATAGACATGCTATTCCAATTTCTTCACAATTTTATTATTTAAATTTCAATATGAAGACAACAGTACTCTTAGAAACACAATTCTAGACTCACAGTATAAAAACTATTACAATAGTATCATATCTTTCAAGAGTTCTTGAAAAGTACTTAGTACCAGTCTTTTCCTTCTTATGTTTAATACTTTAAAACAAAACTGTCCAAAATTTGCACATGGCTTTTCCCAATAAAAACAAATATTTTCTCATTTGATACGTTTCTAAGATTAAATCATAACTGTGTATTAACAATAATTTTAATTATACCATGCAATCTCACAAAAGAAGGTAGAAAAATGGTTATTGAAATTCTCAAGAAAAGTTATCATTTTTTGTGACTATTCAATTTAATCTTTTATAAAAAAATTCCATGACTGAGTAATAGTAATGACTTTTTTACTTTATTAAAATAACTTTTTAACATTTATATATTTATTTATTTGAGAGCTAGCGAGAGAGAGTTTCCATCATTGTTCATTCTCCAAATGCCTGCAATGGCCAGGGCAGGGTGGGGTTACTAAAGCTGGGAGCTGGAAATGCCATTCAGGTCTCCTATGTGGGTGGCAGAAACTCAGTTACTTAAGCCATCACCAATGCCCTTCACAGTCTGCATTAGTAGAAAGCTGGAGTCAGGAGCCAGCACCAGGTATGGAATTCAGGCACTAAGATGTGGGATGAAGACTTCTTACCCACTAGTTTAAAAGCTTGTTCCTGAATTTTGTATTTTAACATCAAACTACTGAGGCAGGAATTTGGCCTAGGGGTTAAGCTGCCGGTTGGAACATCCACATTCCATTTAGGGGTACCTTGATTCAGTGCTCTGGCTCCTGACTCCAGTTTCCTACCAATGCAGACCATGAGAGAAAGTGGTGATGGTTCAAATGATTAGGATTCTGCCATCTCCCTGGGAGATCTGATCTGGATTGAGTTCAAGGACTCTCAGCTTTGTGCACCACCCCTCTCCAACCCTGCCACCCACTGCAGGCATTTGGAGAGTGCGTTAGTAGATGGAAATGCATGTCTGTCTCTTAAATAAATAATTAATAACATGTATAAAGTCAAACTACATATTTTAGAGATTAGCTCAGAAAACTTACATTAAAGCAATTATAAAGCATGAAAGATAATTCATAAACTCATAATAACTCAATACTAAAATGAATTTAAATATAGCTCATGTTAGAGATGAGACTTACAACTGAGTATTTTTTGTAATGCCATAAAAACATTCAAATACCACCACTAAAATCTTTATGATAGTAATGAAAATAAAAATTTCTTTGCTTTATAGGGGAAGAGGGAGGGCAAAATTTTACCTATTCAATTTTTAATTTAACAAATATCAGGGCTCTAATGCTTAAGAAACTGACAAAACCAGTCAATGGAAATAAAATTTTTATTTTTAATCTCAAGAAGAGAATTGCTAAAACTGATCCAAGCAAATTAATCAGTTATAAAAACTAAAAGTGAGAAAATATATAAATTATGGAGGCAAGATTTAAAAATTACAAAGTTTCATAAAAATATTCCATATAAAAACTAACAAGTACATTTAATGACTTTCTAAAAGGGTTACTGAAACACATGAATATAAGAACACTAACGCTATAAATACAAAAAAAAAGGAATAAAGAAGAGAATTAGAGGTGTGAAAGCAAAAAGAAAGAAAACACTGCAAGACTTTTTTTCTTCTACCTAATGCAAGCTTTAATCAATAAAACTTTAATTTCTAGGAAAATACTTGTTCCAAAGTTCTAATAGGCATACATTTAAAGAGAACACTGGTTGCCACATATTTTCTAAGCTCTATAGGTATAAGTAAATATTCTGAATCAGATTGGTTTACCTCTTCTTATTTAATCTGTTACCTGTTACTCTCTTCTATACCTCAGAAAACAAATGCACATGTATTTAGAAAAATTATATGATTCTTAAATTAAAAGTTCAAATACGGGAACTCAAAATATTTTGCCAATATTTCTCAAACTGAATACATTTAGATGTACATAATACACAATTGAGAAACTGTGTGATCAAAAGAAGATATTTGATTAGGAATCTTGGCTCCAACTCCCCCTCCATTTACCCAAAGTTCAAACTGTTTAACTCCTTTGGATCTCAGCTTTCCAATCTCTGAAAAGAGGTAATTGTACTAACTGCTTCTAAGATTTATTATAATATTTATTAAGATTTAAAATGTTCATAATAACTCAGAAACAAAACAGTCTCACTAATTTTAACAACTTATTTTAAGTCTGATAAGAAGGGAGGAAATAAAGGAATAAGAGAAAGAAATGGATTATGAAATGATATTATTCCAACAGAGTGAATCCTGAAATTGAAACTTCATTTTACCAAGACAAGCAGTACTAAAATTATTTAAAGCTCATGAAGATTTCATTTGATTAGTCAAAAAAGATGTAAACCAAGGTTAATCATTCTTGCACATTTACTCTGAGCAAAGAGAGTTTAATTAAAGAAGATTTACTTCTTTTTTTTTTTTTCTTTGATAGGCAGAGTGGACAATGAGAGAGAGAGAGACAGAGAGAAAGGTCTTCCTTTGCCGTTGGTTCACCCTCCAATGGCCGCCACGGCTGGCGCGCTGCGGCCGGCGCATCACGCTGATCTGAAGCCAGGACCAGGTGCTTCTCCTGGTCTCCCATGGGGTGCAGGGCCCAAGCACTTGGGCCATCCTCCACTGCACTCCCTGGCCACAGCAGAGAGCTGGCCTGGAAGAGGGGCAACCGGGACAGAATCCGGCACCCTGACCGGGACTAGAACCCGGTGTGCCGGCGCCGCAAGGCAGAGGATTAGCCTATTGAGCCGCGGCGCCAGCCAGAAGATTTACTTCTTAAACAGTCCTTATTCAGGCTTTAAGATTTAAAATTACTTGATAAGAAAAAAGACTAAAAAAAAAGTAAAACACCTGGTTTTTATTCCTTACAAATACAATGTCCATATGATAGCAGTGGTACCAACCTTTTCTGTGCTCCATGCTCTCTCTCACTACTGTGATCCACAGCTGAGATGCAGCTGGGAATAGTGGGTCTCTCAGTACGTTCAATATGGAGGTAGAGAAGCTACTTGTAGCTACCTCCATCACACAAATAACAGAATGTCCCACAATTTGCCCTTACTTGGTAGGCCAAAAAAATGACTTTCTGCCAGTAAGGTAAAATATTGTTCTTCATCATTAGACTTCTACTATCTGTTTGACCAAACTGAGAATTAAAAAATAAGTCCCATACATAGGTAAGACTTTCCTTTTTCTTTGAAACCAATTCAGTGGAAGTTACTTAGAGTTGTTGATCAACTGTAGGTGATACTGAACACAATAATATTATCACTATAAGCAAAAATGCTTTTTGAGGTATTTTTTGAATTTTTATAAATTTATGTAAGGTGAACAAATTTCATGTATCTGATATGTACAAATTTAGGAGTACAGTGCTATTTCCCATCCTACCCTCCTCATGTCCATGCTCCCACCTTCCTCTTCTTTCCTTTCTTATTTTTTAATTTTTTCAGTGACATACTTTCAGTTTATTTTATTTTTTATTTATTTAGTTTTAAAGACTCATTTATTTATTTGAAAATGAGAGTCACACACAGAGAGAAGGAGATGCAGAGAGAGAGAGAGAGGTCATCCATCCACTGGTTCACTCCCCAGATGGCCGATCCTGTGCTGAGCTGTGCTGATCTACAGCCAGAAGCCAGGAGCTTCTTCTGGGTCTCCCACACAGGTGCAGGAGCCCAAGGACTTGGGCCACCTTCTACTGCTTTCCCAAGTCATAGTAGAGAGCTGGACTGGAAGTGGAGCAGCTGGGACTTGAACCGGTGCCCATATGGGTGCCAGCACGGCAGGCAGCGACTTTACCCGCAATGCTACAGCGCCGGCCCCTCAGTTTATTTTATAATCATAAGCTTAACCTTCCACTAAGTAAAGAATTCAACAAATAGTAAGAAGAAAAAAAACACTGTTCCTCAACAGTAGAGACAAGGGCTGTTAACAATAATCAAAGTATCAATTTTGCTCAAATACATTACATTTTCCTATATCCTATTTCATACCTTTACAGTTTAAGAGAACTTGATGACACAGACTTCAAAAGTACAGAAAAAGTTGATACCTTCAGAGTCAGGATCTCCAAATGGATTTAATTCTGCTACATCAGGATCATCAAACGAATTTGAATTCACAGTGGCCAAGTCCTTTTCTGCCTCATCCAAAAAGTTAAGTTTGTTGATAAGTTCTGAAAATAAATATACAAGTTCATTTACTATTGTTATGGTTAACTATAATTGTCCATCATTTATGAAACATTTCGAGTTGTAAAAATTCACACTAATAATACCTGCAAATAATAAGATATAGCATTTTACCAACGGCAGAATGTCATTCAAGTATTTTGTAGTATACCAACATTTTCAAATAAAGCAAAAAAAAATATGCATATTAATTTGAAAATTATATCAGACAATGAATTATACTAAAGAAACTTTCATTTAAATTTAATTCGATCCAAAAAAGATAAATTTTTCAAAACACCCTATACTTAACTGCAATGGTTTAATATAAGCACATATTTTTGAAACAATATACTTATAAGCTCACTGAAGAATTATCATTATGTTAGATGACCAAGTATTATTTTAGACAACATTTTGAAATCTACTAAGGATCCTGATACAAGACTTTGCTAAAGATGGTAAGTTCTGTCATCTTGTTATCTGTTGGTGCACTACAAGTTACCAAAGAAAATATTTAAAAAAAAAAAAAGCACAAAGACAAAACAGACAGCTAAATACAGACTGAAGTCAAGAGGTAGCAAGTCACAGTAAATACAGGCAATCAGAAGCAGAAGGAAGGAAAGCTCTTAGACCTTCAGAGGAACTGGCTGATTTAGCTGAAGGCATATTTGCTTGCTTTATGCAGTCATCTTGATCTTCATCTAAGCTGCTCAGAGCATTCAACTGGTTTACAATTTCTGTAAACAGAAGCCAGTCAAGACAAATGTAAGGTAAAGTCATTTAATTAAAGAGCAGTAGAAGTATGTTGGTTCTCAAAAAGGTAAAAAGAGGGGATGTTTGGTTAATCAAGAGAATACATTCAGGGATGTTACTTTGATGATCTTGAATGGACATATTTAATTACTGTTATGCTGTCCTTATATTTAAAATAGAACGCAGTTTATTGTTAAAAACTTATATTAGTAATATAATAACTATGTTAATACACATAAAACAAAGATAATAAATGACCCCAGAAGTTGACACTGGCTTTCAGCAACCACACTTTGCATAGAATTTTGCTTTAAATACATGTTAGAAACAATAAAAAAAAAAAATTCTTGTGATACCACAGAAAATATTCACTATTTTTTATAATCTAAATTCAAACCAAAGATTCTATCTACATGAACATATACATAATAAGCACTCATTCATGTTCTATAATTTTTAAAAAAATCAACACTACGGGGCCACCATTGTGGCATAGCTTCTTCCTCTCTTTCTCTTTTTCTCTCTTTTTCTTTCTCCCTCCCTCCCTCCCTTTCTTTCTTCCCCCCTCCCCACTACATGTAACTCTATGTAACTCTTTCAAATTAATAAATAAATCTTTTTTTAAAACCTCTTTCCTGTTCACCTTAGGAAATCTTAGAATTTAGAAAACAAGGCCGGCGCTGTGGCTCAATAGGCTAGTCCTCTGCCTTGCGGCACCAGCACACCAGGTTCTATTCCCGGTCGGGGCTCTGGATTCTGTCCCGGTTGCCCCTCTTCCAGGCCAGCTCTCTGCTGTGGCCAGGGAGTGCAGTGGAGGATGGCCCAAGTGCTTGGGCCCTGCACCCCATGGGAGACCAGAAGTACCTGGCTCCTGCCATCGGATCAGCGCGGTGCGCCGGCCGCAGCGCGCCGGCTGTGGCAGCCATTGGAGGGTGAACCAACGGCAAAGGAAGACCTTTCTCTCTGTCTCTCTCTCTCTCACTGTCCACTCTGCCTGTCAAAAAAAACAAAAAAAAACAAAAAAAACAAAAAAAAAACCAAAACAAAAAAAACAGAATTTAGTCAATAAGACAAGGAGAGAAAAATTTTAAATAAGAGAATTCAATTTGTATATTGGTAGAACTTTTCAATATGTATCATATATATTTTGGGCACTCCGAATATATGAAATTATCAATCACTGGGTGAAAATCAGACAACTTTGGGGAAAAAAAGAGAAACCACTAGGTTAGGTTAGGGTATTCCAGTGAATCCTTCATATTTCCAAAGTTACAACCTGGGAACAATTTAGTATGGAGTATAAACCAAAGAGATTCAGGACCATTCAATGGGAAAGAAAATAGAAACAGAAAACAATTGTAAAATTGATGTTGAAAGTACACATACCAAATTTGATTTGAACCAAATCAGAGAATAAATGTATGCATTATGGCTGCCTTCATTCATTCAAGTCTTAAAAAATGTTTTTCAGTCTGTGCCAAGCTGCAGCCTTGGTACAAGGTTGAAAAAAAGACATGGTATTGTCCTTATAAAATTTAGTCTATAAAATCACAAATGAATACTGAAAGAAACTTAATAAATGATTATTAGATTATTAATCTATCAGAAATGTGTTATAGGGGCCAGCGCAGTGGTGCAGTGGGTTAACGCCCTGGCCTGAAGCACCGGCATCCCATATGGGTGCCAGTTCAAGACACTGCTGCTCCACTTCCTATCCAGCTCTCTGCTGTGGCCTCGGAAAGCAGGCCCGTGTGGGAGACCCGGAGGAAGCTCCTGGCTCCTGGCTTCGGATCAGCACAGCACTGGCTGTTGCAGCCATATGGGGAGTGAACCATCGGATGGAAGACCTCTCTCTCTTTCTCTCTGCCTCTCCTCTCTCTGTATGTAACTCTGACTTTCAAATAATTAAATAAATCTTCAAAAAAAAAAAAAAAAGAAATATGTTATAGATCTTTGAGAAAAATATACATGAAATGTATATTGTATATTATATATTTAAATACATGGTAGATATATTAATTTCCCTGTCTGAATGAGAAAATACACTTTGCATGAATAAAGTTGCTTTAGAAAGTCAAAGTAAACCACAGAAAAGGAGTAAACACAATCAATACCAACTGAACTCTTCAGCCCATTTTGAACTGAAGCCAAGTAACTAGACTTTACAAAATTTCTTTGTGCATTTTTTTTTGAAAGGGAGAATGACAAAGAGATAAAGAGAGGGGAAAAGAAAGGGAAAAGGAAGAGGGAGATAGAGAGAAGTCAATTTTCCATCTGCTGGTTTACTCCTCATATGGCTACAACAGCCAAGGCTAGACCAGGACAAACCAGGATCCTGGAATTCCATCTGGGTCTCCTAAATGCCAACAGGAACCCAAAGATTTAGGCTGACATCTGCTGTCTCCCATACACATTAACAGGAAACTGGATCAGAAGCATGGAGCAGCCAGGACTTAAACCAGATACTGGAACCAGCGCTGTGGCATAGTAGGCTAAGCCTCTGCCTGCGACTCTGGCTACCCATATGAAAACTGGTTCGTGTCCCTGCTGCTCCTCTTCCAATCCAGCTCTCTGCTAATGGCCTAGGAAGGCAATAGAAGATTGCCCAAGAGCTTGGGCCCCTGAACCCACATGGGAGACCCAGAAGAAGCTCCTGGCTCCTGGCTTTGGATTGGCCCAGTTCCAGCCATTGTGGCCATTCTCTTGGTTTCTCTCTCTCTCTCTGTAACAATAAATAAAATATTAAAAAAAAAAAAAAGATAATGCAATGTGGGATGTGCGTGCCGTGACTCACTGCACCACAACACCTGCCTCTCCCATTTTATTCTGCCAAGAGTTTCAGACCCCATTCTGATTCTAGATAACCTAGCAAATTTCTCAGTAATTAGATTCAATCATAAATTAGATCCTTTCTCTCCTACTACTACCAATTATAACGTTGTAATTTTAAGGAAAATACATTAGAGTGGAGGATCAATGTTAAGTAGTTTCTAGTCTCATGATTGATTTTTTTTTTCATTCATTACTAGTTGTGTATTTCTTAAAAACTATTTATTTATTTATTTATTTATTTGAAAGGCAGAGTGCCACAGAGAGTGAGAGAGGCAGGAGGACAGAAATCTTCTGTTTGTTGGTTCACTCCCCAAATGCCTGCCACAGCTAGGACAGGGCCAGGCTGAAACCAGGAGCCAGATATTTCAGACCCTTCTCCCAAGTGGGTCCCAAGGACCAAACTCCTTGGGCCATCATTCACTGTCTTCCTTGGTGCATTAGCAGAAATTTTGGGGAGTGAACCAACAAATGGAAGATCTGTTACTCTGACCTTCAAAAAAAACAAATAAAGCTTTTAAAATTTTTTCATAAAAGTAATAAGTTGGATTAGAAGCAGAGTAGCTGGGACTTGAACTGGCACTCTGGTATGGGATGCGGGCATCAACAGGGAGCACCTTAACTCACTGTGCCACATGCCTGTTCCTAGTTACATATTTTCAAATATCTGCAAATGATTTATTCTTAACTTTCAAAATATGAAATACTGAAAAAGAAATATTAATAACAGCAATTAAGCCATGAACAAAGGCTTCACATAACCTATCAATTAACTGTCATAATATGCTAAAAGGTATTATTATTAATATATACATATAATCATGACTATTAGTATTACTTATTTGCCATTTTATGCTCCCAAATGTGAAATAACTAGATTGAAGACAATTTAATTATTTTATGTTCTTAAATGTAATCTCAAGGAGGGTAGAAATCAATCAAACACGGTATATATAATGAGCACCACAGGAAATACTTTAGAAATATTAGACTTGGGGGACAGTGCTATGGCTTAGCAGGTTAATGCCCTGGCCTGAAGTGCCGGCATCCCATGTGTGTGCCAGTTCAAGACCCTGCTGCTCCACTTGCGATCTAGCTCTCTGTTATGGTCTGGGAAAGCAGTAGAAGATGGCCCAAGTCCTTGGGCCCCTGCATCTGCGTAGGAGAAAGCTCTTGGCTCCTGGCTTCGAATCGGTGCAACTCTGTCCATTGCAGCCAACTGGGCAGTGAACCATTAGATGGAAGATCTCATTCTCTCTCTGCCTCTCCTCTCTCCGTGTAACTCTGACTCTCAAATTAATAAATAAATCTTAAAATAAAGAAATATTAGACTTGGTCCTTACCTTCAAAACATAAATATTGTTCCACAGTTCTAGGCACAAAGTAGACATTTATATAACTAATATTAAGATGTCTCTTGATAATAGTTAAATAAATGAATGAATTATTTACTTTATAATTTTTCTGAATGTTTAGAATAGTTCATAATTCCCTTCATCATGCTTTTGATATCTAAAACCATTGATGACCATTTCCTCATTAACTAACCCAAAGTAATTCTCCTTTCTATTCACATCACTAATGACAAATTGTCCTTCCTATCCTAGTAGATTTATTCTGAGTTTAAATAAATCCTTACTTCACTTATAGAACTTCTGGTTCTAGTTCATATTAACAGAACACAAAGGTAATTTCTGATGATCTACATCACTTTTCCTTTTATTTTGTACAAAAATAAATATTAATCTAAATTTAAAAAGCAACTCCCAAAAAAGCACTACTCACCTATTTAATAAATATTTATCAAAGTATCTATTACTAGCCTGAGCTAGTACTTCTCCCATACTTTTATATTTCAGTAGGACAGATGGACACCATTTACCTGTTTAATAAATATTTATCAAGCATCTATTACATGCCCAAGCTGGGATTACTCCAATGGCTTTCTATATTAGTGGGACAGATAGACAAGTAAATCAGTGTGTGTGTGTGCATATGAACTATTATGACTGAGGTAGCATCATAGAATAGGCATACAACTCGGTTTGAAGTCAGAAGGGCTTCCTGAATTTTCATCTACATTTGAGCTAACACAAGACAGACAATATTATTATTATTAAAATAAAAGAGGAAATGGAGGCATTCTACGAGGCCAGAAGGGAGGCAAAAAGTGTATGACATATTTAGAAACTATAAGTTTTTTGATGTTTAAGATGCCAGTTATGTGTTCTGGAATGAGATGAGACTGGCAAGTGCTTTTTATGAAAGTTACTATGATTGGCCGGCGCCGCGGCTCACTAGGCTAATCCTCCACCTTGCGGCGCCGGCACACCGGGTTCTAGTCCCGGTCGGGGTGCCGGATTCTGTCCCGGTTGCCCCTCTTCCAGGCCAGCTCTCTGCTGTGGCCAGGGAGTGCAGTGGAGGATGGCCCAAGTGCTTGGGCCCTGCACCCCATGGGAGACCAGGGTAAATACCTGGCTCCTGGCTCCTGCCGTCGGATCAGCGCGGTGCGCTGGCCGCAGCGCGCCGACCACAGCGGCCATTGGAGGGTGAACCAACGGCAAAAGGAAGACCTTTCTCTCTGTCTCTCTCTCTCTCACTGTCCACTCTGCCTGTCAAAAAATAAAATAAAATAAAATAAAATATAAAAAAAAAGAAAAGAAAGTTACTATGACAAAACTAATAAATGTCATACTTAGGAGCTATGAACCCACTGAAAGGTCAAATGTACATTTTAGAAACATCATTCCAGCGGCAATATTTTTAAAGATTTATTTATTTATTTGAAAGAGTTAGCGAGAGAGAGAGAGACAAAGAGACAAAGAGAGATCTTCCATCCACTAGTTCATTCCCCCAGATAGCCCCAACAGCCAGGGTTGGGCAAGGCCAAAGCCAGGAGCCAGGAGCTTCTTCCTGGTCTCCCATGGGAATGGCAGGGGCCCAAGCACTTGGTCCATCTTCCACTGCTTTTCCCAGGCCTGTAGCAGGGAGCTTGATGGAGAAGTGGAGCAGCTGGGACTAGAACTGGTGCCCAAATGAGATGTCAGCATCACAGGTGGCAACTTTACTTACTACACCAAGCCACCGGCCCTGTGGTGGCAGCATTTGAAAAAAAGAAGGATAGAAAGCAAGACACAGCCTCACCCCTTGATGAAAGAAAGCACTCAATAAATACATACTTATTAAAGCATAAATTAAAAAAGAAAAATTTGATAGTTAACTGATTTGGGGGAGAGAGAAAGGAATCTAAGCACCAGGTATGCTCTTTAGGTGACTGCAGATAATAATTCTAGCACTGTTACAGGGGTTATTCAGTTTGGGATAGCCTGTGGAAGTTCTCATAGAAATACTTCAATCAGCAGTCGCTATGTGAGTCTGTAGCCTAAAATATGTAATTTTGTTATGTATTTCTCCCTCTAAAATTGTACTTTCCTGGGGCCAGCATTGTGGCATAGCAAGTATGCAATGCTGGCATCCCATATGGGTACTGTTTTGTGTCCTGGCTGCTCCACTTCCAATCCAGCTGCTTGCTGATGGCCTGGGAAAAGCAGTGGAAGATGACCAAAGTACCTGGGCCCCCTGCCACCCATGTGGGAGACCAGGAAAAGGCTTCTGGTATTGCAGTCATCTGGGATGTGAACCAGCAGATGGAAAATCACTCTCTGTCTCTCCCTCTCTCTATGTGTAACTCTTTCAAATAAATATTTTTAAAAAATACATGCTTCTCCATTTTTCCAAATTTCCTACAGCATATTTTACTTTTGTGATCAGAAAAAGTTAAAAACTTAAAAGAACTAAAACAAAAATTCATTTCTGGATTTTTTTTTAAATGGGAAGCTTTTTCCATAATGTCTTGATCAAAAAAATTCCCTGACCCAATATACTTATAAAATCATTTATTATGTTTAAGCTTTGTTTTATTGAAAGTTTACACATTTGGGAAATGCTAATAATGCTACGGAATAGTGCAAACAAAATTTCTACTCTAGTATTAGTCACACTGAGCAATAAACCTGTAGAGCCAACATTTATTTTAACAGTGTGTCAGTCTGGACCTGCCATTCACATTTGTGAGAATAAAAAGAGAAACTAAATTAGGGGCAGGTGATCGAACCAAAGGGTCAAGTAATTTGAGACTTTCCTTTACTGTTAGGAAGGCAAAGGAAGATAGAAATTGACCAACAGAGATTATCACATTGGAGGAAAAAAAGGGGGATGAGATGGTGGCATGAAGGGTAGTTGGCTTTTTCCTTTTAAGAAAGTCTGTAGATAAGTTAAAGGAAAAAAATAAACTGCCTGGAGCTAGAACACACCTGCAAATCTTACAGCATCCTCATTCTTCTGTAAAGTATAATAAGATTCAGTACAGGTATATCTTATTTTAAGATGGTCTAAAATAGCAACACTTCAACTTCCTGGCAGAGATCAAGGTCAAAAAGGTATCTTTTCCTCAGAGGCTGATACCCATAAATATTTGATTTATGGATGCATCTAACAAGTTTAATAATGTGATATTCAACACCATAGCAGATTATAATGGGAAAGGAAGGGACTGCTTCAGGAAAGAAAGTATTCTCCCAGAATGTTCAACCTCTCCCTCTACAATATTTTCATTCCAGTGGATTTTAAAATGATTTAAGTTGCCCCAAAAATAAGTTTCCTCAACCATTATCTTCTTTTAGTTTGGCTACTCCTACTCTTAAAAACATAGTAAACCATAATCCGTCACATATCATTCATCCTTAAATATACTGCATTCTGTTTTTATCCCCATTTTTATCCATCCCCCTTATTGAATCCACTCTCTCTGAGGTTACTAATGTATATTCTAATTGGCAATTATTCTAGGTACTTATTTTTATCATATTTGACTTCTGTGTGGATAAACATAATCACTCCTTCCTTGAAATTCTGTCTGTCTCTTCCAGGTCGTTTGTACCTCCTGATTCTTCTCTCTATGTCCCTGATAGTTCAGCCTTGACCTCTTAATAATTACAACCCTTTCCTCTGCCTCTTAACTATTGTTATTCCCTAGGATCCAATCATAGGTCCCATTCTAACCCCCTTTCCTAAAATCTGTTCATCTCTTTGAAAAACTAACCTGTTCTATTGACTTAAACACACTAATAATTGAAGATAATTCTTAAATATATATTGAGGGCAGGGCCTGCACCGTGGCACAGCGGGTTAAGCTGCTGCCTGCAGTGCTGGCATCCCATATGGGCGCTGGTTTAAGTCCTGACTGCTCCTCTTCTGATCCAGCTCTCTGCTGTGGCCTGAGAAAGCAGTGGAAGATGGCCCAAGCCCTTGGGCGCCTGCACCCACGTTGGGGACCAGGAAGAAGCTCTTGGCTCCTGGCTTCAGATCGACACAGCTCCAGCCATTTTGGCCAACTGGGGAGTGAACCAACAGATGGAAGACTCTCTCCCTCTCTCTCTCTGCCTCTCCTTCTCTCTCTGGGTAACTCTGACTTTCAATTAAATAAATAAATATTTTTTAAAAAATGTACTGAGTGCAAGAATTGAATTTCCAATTGCCTCATGGGCATTTCTACACTAAGGACCCTGGTCATTCCTCTCACAAAACATCCAAACAATGGAATTCAACAGGTGTGCATCTATGTTACGCTCATCTTGAACCTCTAAAACTTAGCAGTTTTTTTTATCACACAGCTAGTACTTAATGAATACTATATTGGAGCTAGGGAATGTCTGGCTAATGGGCCATATAAGGCCTACAGAATCATCTGGTCTAGACCTGCCAAGGCAACTGCAAATGGGACTCGAAATTCAATATATCTATAGCAGGATAATTTTTAAGTTGATACTTTTGTATGTCCATGAATGATGTTATAAATATCCAAAGGGCCTTGACACAAAAAAGATTCCTCACCCCTGCCTAAAATGAACGAATTGGGAGCCAGTGCTGTGGCATTCAAGTCCCAGCTGCTCTACTTCCAATCCAGCTCCCTGCTATGGCCTGGGAAAGCAGCAGAAGATGGTCCAAGTGTTTGGGCCCCTGCACCCATGTGGAAGACCTGGAAGAAGATCCTGGCTTGGGATTGGCCCAGCTCCAGCCATTGCAGTCATTTGGAAAGTGAACCAATGGATAAACAATCTTCTCTCTCTGTCTCTCCCTCTCTGTAACTCTGCCTTTTATATAAATATATAAACCTTTTTTAAAAATGAATGAATAGAGGCAGCCGGCGCCATGGCTCAATAGGCTAATCCTCCACCTAGCGGTGCCGGCACACCAGGTTCTAGTCCCGGTTGGGGCGCCGGATTCTGTCCCCATTGCCCCTCTTCCAGGCCAGCTCTCTGCTGTGGCCAGGGAAGGCAGTGGAGGATGGCCCAAGTGCTTGGGCCCTGCACCCCATGGGAGACCAGGAGAAGCACCTGGCTCCTGCCTTCGGATCAGCACGGTGCGCAGGCCGCAGCGCACTGGCCGTGGCGGCCATTGGAGGGTGAATCAACGGCAAAAGGAAGACCTTTCTCTCTCTCTCTCTCTCTCTCTCTCTCTCACTATCCACTCTGCCTGTCAAAAAAAAAAAAAAATGAATGAATACAACAACTATCATAATACTTGGCCATCAATCTTATAAAGGCAGAAAGATAAAAGATATAATTTATTTTTTAATTAAAGAAATAGTATATTTTATCCATGTATCCATCTCTATGTTTCTGTATTAAGCCACCATCCCAAAATTTGGTTACTTAAAGCAAGTTATGAACTCTCAAAGTTTTGTGGGCTAACTGGACTCAGCTGAGTAGTTCACTGCAGTTAGATGGTGACTGTGCTGATGTCATCTGAAAGCTCAACAGGGCTGCTTCACTCACATGTTTGGTATTTTAGCCAGAAGAGGTAGAAATGGGTGCTGGCTAGGTATCATTCTCTTTCCAAGTGACCTGCTCATATAGCTAGTTTCGGATTCTTCTTTGAGTAGCTAGATTTTTTTTTATTTGCCGGTTTCCTGTACAGCATGCCTTATGAGAGCCCCAAGCAGAAGCTAATAAGGTATGTTATAACTTAGCTTTAGAAGTTACACAGAAGGCCCTGGCATTGTGGCATAGCAGCCTAAGCCTCTGCCTGTGGCACCAGCATCCCATATGGGTGCTGGCTCATGTCCAGGCTCCTCTTCTGATCCAGCTCTCTACTAATGGCCTGGGAAAGCAGTAGAAAATGGCCCAAGTGCTTGGAACCCTGCACCTATATGGAAGACCCATTAGAAGCTCCTGGCTCCTGGCTTCAGAAGAGCTCAGCTCTGGCCATTGTGGCTAGTCGGGGAGTGAACCAGCAGACAGAAGACCTTTCTCTTTGTCTCTCCCTCTCTTAGTCTGTAACTCTACTTCTCAAATAAATAAATAAAATCTTTTTTAAAATATTTATCCATTCACTTGAGAGGCAGAGTTAGAGAGGGCGAGAGAGGTCTTCCAGCTGCTGGTTCACTCCCTAAATGGCTGCAATGGTCGGAGCTGGGCTAATCTGAAGCCAGGAACTTCTTCTAGGTCTTCCACATGGGTGCAGCGGCCCAAGCACCTGGGCCATCTTCTACTGCTTTCCCAGGCCATCAACAGGGAGCCAGATTGGAAGTGGAACAGCTAGGACTTAAACTTGTGTCCATATGGGATCCCAGTGCCACAGGCAGAGGCATAACCTACTACACCACAAAAATACAATCTTAAAAAAAAAAAAAAGAAAAGAAAAGTTACACAGAGTCACTTCTACTGCTCCTGTTTGTCAAAAGTGACATGGAAAGCCAACCCAGTTGAAAGGGAGAGGACAATAAAACTGAATGACTGGGGCCTGCGCTGTGGTGCAGCACGTTAATGTCCTGGCCTGAAGAGTCGGCATCCCAAATGTGCACCAGTTCGAGACCTGGCTGCTCCACTTCCAATCCAGCTCTCTGCTATGGCCTGGGAAAGCAGAAGATGGCCCAAGTCCTTGGGTCCCTGCATCCATATGGGAGACCTGGAAGAAGCTCCTGGCTCCTGGTTTTGGATTGGTGCAGCTCTGGCTGTTGCGGCCATCTGACAGGCAGAGTTAGACAGTGAGAGAGAGAGAGACAGAGAGAAAGGTCTTCCTTCCATTGGTTCACCCCCCAAATGGCTGCTACGGCCGGCGCACTACACCGATCCGAAGCCAGGAGTCAGGTGCTTCCTTCTGGTCTCCCATATGGGTGCAGGGCCCAAGTACTTGGGCCATCCTCCACTGCCTTCCTGGGCTGCAGCAGAGAGCTGGACTGGAAGAGGAGCAACTGGGACAGAATCCAGGGCCCCGACTGGGACTAGAACATCTTTGTGCAGTCTTTTTGTGTTCATATATTTTCATTCCTTGCAGTTAAATACAAGAAATTGCTGGTTCATAGGGTAAGTATATGTTTATTGTTTTAAGAAATCCCCTCAAGTGGTTGTATACTCTGTCAGCAATGGATGACAGCTTCAATTGGTCTACATCATTGGGAACCATTTAGTACTGCTAGTCTGCTAATGGGTGTGGAGTTCTGTGAGACGTTAATTTGCATATGCCTGATGATAAATGAAGCTGAGAACTTTTTCATGTGCTTATTGACCAGTCCTATAGCTTTCTTTGTGAACCATATGTTTAAATCTTCACCTATTTTTCTTTTTTAAAAAGGATTTATTTATTTGAAAGAGTTACACAGAGAGAGGAGAGGCAGAGAGAGAGAGAGAGAGAAAGAGAGAGGTCTTCCATCTGCTGGTTCACTCCCCAGTTGGCCGCAACGGCCGGAGCTGTGCTGATCTGAAGCCAAGAGCTTCTGGGTCTCCCACATGGGTGCAGGGGCCCAGGACTTGGGCCATCTTCTACTGCTTTCACAGGCCATAGAAGAGAGCTGGTTCGAAAGTGGAGCAGCTGGATCTTGAACCGGCGTCCATATGGGATGGCAGCACTGCAGGCAGCGGCTTAACCGGCTACGCCACTGCACCGGCCCCTCTTATTTTTAAAAAATAAGGTTTCTTTTTGTCTATTTGTAAGACATTTTAACCATTCTGGAAACAAGACCTGTTTCAGATATCTACTTTATGATTATTTCCTTTTAGTCTATGACATTTTCTTAATGGTCTATTTTGATGAGCATGGCTTAAATTTTGAAGATGTCTAACTTATTAAAATTTAATTTCATGGTCATTATAGATGCTCCTCTACTTACCATGGTGTTATACTCCAATAAAGCCATTGTAAGTTGAAACTACCGTGTATTGAAAATGCATTTAAAACATCTAACTTACTGAACATTTTAACTTAGCTACCCAGGAGACTGTATAGTATCAGATTTTTACTTTTTTGATCTAGTGGCTAAGTGGGACCTGTGGCTCATTGTCCCTGTCCAGAGAATATATTACATGGCTAGCCTGGGAAAAGATCAAAATTTGCAAGCTGAAGTACAGTTTCTACTGAATGTATATTGCTTTTGCACCTTCACTGTGTTGAAAAGTTGCACATAAATCATCTTAAATTGGGGATCATCTATAATCTGTGTGCCTTATGTAAGAACTCTCACCTTACTCTCAGGTCACAAACATACCATCTTCTATTTTTGTTTTCTTTTGTCTTTTGGGTTTTTTTCCCCGAAGTTTTATAGTCTTAGCTTTCATATTTATGGATATGACCTATCTTGAATTAATGTTTATATATTTGACAGGTAGGAACTGAGGTTAATTTTTTCCACAAGGATACCCAATTCTCCCAGTATCATTTGTTGAAAAGATTTTATTTTTCCTGAGGAATTAACACTAGCATCTTTGTTGAAAAATAATTGACAAATTAAGTTTGGGTCTATTTCAGGACCCTGTTCTACTCCATTGATCTATTTGTTTTATACCAATATGACATCATTTTGATTATTATAACTTTATACTATATTTCAGTGTCAGGCAGTATTCACTATAAGTCTGTTCTTTCTAAACATTGTTTTAGCTTACTCAGGTTCTCTGCATCCCCAAGTAAACCTTACAATGAGCTTTTGAAGTTCTACTTTTTAAACAAGACTGCTAGGATTATGACTAGCAATCAGTTAAATTTATAGATTGATTTGAGGACAAGTGACATTTTAATCACAGTGAGTCTTCTAATCTGCAAATGCAGAATACTTACCCATTGATTAAGGTCTTCTTTACTGTGTATAATATATTAGACTTGGCAGGTAAAGATTTTTCACATCTTTCATTAAATTTGTTTCTAAGTAGTTTATTTTCCTTTTTAAATTCTATTGTAAATACAATTATCTTGTTGATTTTTCAAATTGTCTTGTTCATATACACACATTTTTCTACATTGATCATATATCTGTAGCTTTGCTAATACTTCCAGTTTAATGTTGAATAGACGGGATGAAAGCAACATGATTACCTTGTTCCCAATATTAGGGAAAAGTATACAGTGTTTCACCATTATGTATACTATCAGCTGTTGTTTTTCACAGATGCCCTTCATCAAAATGAAAAAAATCTGGGCTGTTAAAACTTGGCTGAGAAACTTGGTTTTGAATTTTGTCAAATGTTCCTCTCTGCAGCAGCTGCTGAGATGATTATATAGCTTTTTTTCTTTATTTTGTTAATATGGTTAAACCAACCTTGAATTTCAAGGATAAATTCTCAGAGAATTCATATTGGTACTTAGAATATTAATTGTCTCTTGGCTCCTCTCCTAAACATTGGGATGCTTCTGACTACTACTTTAGAGCTCTCATTCCATCCCAACCCTGTCAGGTTTTTCAATAACAACAAAATTCTCTCAGTCTTGGGTATGGGGGAAGTCAGATAATATTCAGATACTATTAGTGCAAATAAAGCAGGTTTAGGGTTTAAGAGTAACACAGAAAGCAGGCTGAATTTTTATCTGTGTCTTCTGCAACTTTTATTCTCTGAATTAACACATTTGAGGTTTTTTTTTTTTTTTAAGATGTATTTACTCATTTGAAACTCAGAATAATAGAGATGGAGAGGTAGAGACAGAGACAAAGAAGTCTTCCGTTTGTTGGTTCACTTCCCAAACGGCCACAATGGCCAGGGGTAGGCCAGGCCAAAGCCAGGAGCCAGGAGTTTCATCTGGGTCTCCCACATGACTGCAAGGGCCCAAAGACTTGGGCCATCATCTACTGCTTTACCATGTGCTTTATCAAGGAACTAGATTGGAAGTGGAGGAGCCAGGACTCAAACTGGCACCCATATGGGATATCGGCTCTACAGGCCACAGCCTAAATCACTGTGCCACAGCACTAGCCGCAAACACATCTGAATTCTAAACACTGTAAAGAGATAGATCTGTTGCCTTCCTCTCTCATCCTAGTGTATCAACCTCTTTAAAAAAAAAAAAAAAAGCTATAGTACTAGATATACTTTTTAGCTCAAGAGATCAGAATTGTCCCATCTCTCTGCTTCTTCCTTTATATTCCAATCTTAATGACTGAATAATAGATGTAGTTTTCCAGAAATTCTCATCCTTTAAATCAGAAGAGAGGTACCCTTTTTCTGCCAAGGGCCATTTGGATACTTATAAATCATTCACAGGCCATACAAAATTATCAACTTAAAAATTATCCTGCTATAATTATAATCAAAACAGCCTGGTGCTGGCAAAAAAAAAAAAAAAAAAAAAAAAAAAAAAAAAGACATGTGGATCAGCGGAACAGAACTGAAACTCCAGAAATTAATCCATGCACCTATAGTCAACTAATTTTTGAAATCACTCCCTGAAGAAAGGACATTATCTTCAAAAAGTGGTGTTGGTAAAACTGAATTATTACATGCAAAAGTATGAAACAAGGTCCCTACCTTACACTTACACAAAAATCAAATCACAGTGGAAGGGATCTAAATATATGACCTGAAATTATCAAATTACTAGAGGAAAACACAGAAAACACTGTAAGATATTGAGCTAGGTGAAGACTTCTTGGGTAAGAACTCAGAAGCACAGGCAGTAGAAGGAAAAATAGACAAATGGGATTATATCAAGCTAAGATGCTCTTGCACAGCAAAGGAAACACTCAACAAAGGGAAGAGGTCACTGATAGAATGGGAGAAAATATTTGCAAACTACACATCTGATAAAGGATTAATATCCAGAATATACATAAGGAGCTCAATAAACTCAGCAATAATAAAACAATACAGTTAAGACATGGGCTAAGGATATGAACAGGCATTTTTCAAAGAATGAAATACAAATGGATAACAGACATATGAAAAGATGCGCAGGATCACTGGCCATCAGGGAAATGCAAATAAAAACCACAATGAGGTTTCACCACACGCCAGTCAGAATGGTTTGCATCCAAAAATAAGAAAATAACAAAAGCTGGCAAGGATGTGGCAAGGATGTGGAGAAAAAGGTACTTTAATATACTGTTGGTGAGAATGTAAGCTAGTAAAATCATTATGGAAGATAGTATTGACATTCCTCAGAAATCTGAAGACAGATCTGGCATATGATCCACCCATCCCACTCCTGGAAACATACCCAAAGGAAATGAAATCAGCATATGAAAGAGTTATCTGCTATCTCATGTTTATAGCAGCTCAATTCACAATAGCTAAGATACTGTCCATCAACTGATTGGATAAAGAAAATGTGGTATATATACATGCTGGAATACAACTCAGCTATAGAAAATAATGATATGTCTTCCAACAAAATGGATACAACTGGAGACTCACTGTGCTTACTGAAATATGTCAGACCCCAAAAGACAATATATATATTTTCTATGATTTATGGTAGCTAATATATAAAGTACTGAAACCCTTAATACATATGAGCAAAATAGACCTCTTGTGGTTTGATTATTATTTATAACCCTTGTCTATAGTCCTGTGGATCAGTGGTCTTTCTACTTTTTAGTTGTCGAACTCTTTATTTAAAGGACCATTAAGTTTCTGATTATAAAGTAAATTAAAAGTCTGTTATCGCAAAAAATTAAAAGAAAAAAGGAAGGAAGGAGGACCCAGGGAAGAAAAGTGTCATTATATTCTTAGAATCTTAACTATGAAATACATGAAATCTGTTCTCTTTAAATTAACACATTTAAAATGCAAAAAAATTATCTGTAAGTTTGTTAATAAACATATTCAATTTAAAAAATTAACCTTCTATATATTTATTGAATTTCAATTGCTGCCTGTGGTTGTCTTGGCAGGGCCAGACCAAATGATTTTGGAGGCTTTTTACAGCCTACAGGCTGGCATTTCCCATCCTTGCACCAAATCTCCAAAGTAGGGAGCCATTTACATTTTTTATGGGGTTCCCTGCAATCCACTGATTTTATGCACCACTGCCCTAAGTACTGAAGGATAGATGCTCAGAAAAAAACAGAAGCAAATTAATGGATATTTTCTCTGACCAGAGTCCTACGTTTATTCTAAGGAAACTTCTAATCAAAGGTGGGAAGTCTACTTATCCCTACACACAGCTTTTGCAAGTAGGACATTTAATCTCAGAGGGCTGAGTCATACCACCATCAACTCTAGCTCCTCAAATCTGTAACTGGTATCTCCTCTACTACCATCTGTGCTGTTACATTTTGTTCCCTGAAGGTAGCCAATATGTCACTCTCTTCCTTCTCCCAAATTAACTTTATCAACTATGAGAAAAGGATTAACAAATAGCAGGCAACTAGGCAACACTGCTTATGGTAAAAATGAATCTTGATTGATAAACTGTATTTGGATGGGAAGACTCTAAATGGCATATACCTGGTGGAAGGCCATAGCTTCGAGCTTCTATGAATGTAGAGACTTTTATAACCAGGCATGTCTCTTTAAAGAGACCTTGGAACTATACCCAAGAAACTTTTCAAAAAGACATCAGGTCTAATGCAGCATGAAAATTTCAAGCCAAGAGAATTCCTGCTCTTCACCATGTGGATCTTGTCTCTTTGCGCCCAAGCTGTCATCTGATGATAGAGTACAAAGTACCTGACTGCTATGAGGACTCTAGTGAAAAAGGAATACCCTGCTGGCATGCAGTATTTCCTGTCTAATATCTTCTCATTAATCCAGTGCTAAATTTGACTTGCTCTGGCCAGAGAGTTTGAATGTCTGGTTGAGCCCAAGTTGATTCATAGTGACTTTGCAAAAAGTATAAAATACTAAAGATCTCTAACGTGCCTCAGAATGTCTGAGTTTCCCTAACAATGCTGGCTGTAAACTGCTTTAATTGAACTTGATTTTTGTAGGTATATTAAGTAATTTATGCAGGAATTCTTTTTCTTCCTGTTGGTGCATATTCAAAAATTCAATATGAATTCCAAAAATGTTCACATTGTTAAATATTGCTTTAAAGCACTGTGAGGTCATCATATAAATGGAGGTACTCACTGTCTTGAGACCACAGATCATTTCTACAACTGCCTATAGAAAACTCAATTATAAGGAATTGTTCCTAAAATTCAAGGTCTATCAATCCTGCTGAATTTAAGGAATTTTTCAACTATAATTAAAAATTCTTCTGCCCATTCACTGGTGTTGCCTCTCTCTAGAATGTATTCATACATGCAGCATCAGTAAAATATTCCTGTCTGAGAGCCAGTCCCAAAATATGCTTCAAGTTAGCAAGGGAGTCTGTCTCAGAACAGGGTAGGGATTTTTGATCATTCCAAGTACAGATAACATACATTTACTTTCACCTTCTAGCAAAGACTGTAATTTTGGAAGATATATTCTATCAGTTTCTATTGATTTAGTAACAACTTTCCATTAGAAGTTACTGACTAAATGAATACCTTCTAGGTGTCAATCTAGGAGGTACACATAATAATTGTTAAAAGTCAAGCAGTTTTGAGCTTAGTTTAGGAAACAATATACTCAAGACAATTTTTATTGATATAATACAATTACATTTTATGCATACATACTGCAACACTAAGATAATTAATAGGTACAAGAGTCAACAACAGTTTTAAAGTTGGCAGGAAGAGTGGATATAAGCTGTGTTTAAGCACTATTACTTCAGCTGGTAAATTAAAATACCCATCGTACTTTACTTTTAACATGTTTATCAAACAAATGAATTTCGTTTAATTTTGAGCAATTATTTTAACATTGTTGTTGATTTTACTATCATTTTTATCCTAAAACTACTTCACTCAAACATTTTAAGTAGTAGTATCAGTGAAAAAAAAAAAAAAACCCTTGGAAGTTAATAACTTTGGAATGGAATTTAAATGTGCTAAAAAATGCAACTGAAGAAGCCAAACAACTGCCATGATACGCCGTACTATTAATTTACATTACCACACTCTTCAAATATAATAGAAAATGCTGAGGAATAAATGTAATATCAAAGCAAAAATACGCTACAATGACTGTGGATTAACTGATTGAGAATGTGGGTCTAGTCACCAGATATCCCCACCTACTCCTACTTCCTTAACATACATATTTTAGATTCATTATTTTTGGAAAACTAATCTTGAATTATTGAGCTCTGAATCACTTGTGTCTTTTAGAATATTTTCCTCCCATAAAATGAGACCACCTTATCCTAGGATACAATTAAAGGTCAAATGAAACAAGATAGTGAGACAGTGATCAATATGGGTTACAATAGGAGAAGGAAGCCTCATTCATTCACTGTGGTCTTTCAGCTAACATATATTAAATATGCATTATGTTTCAGACAATGTGGTAGAATGCAGGGTCAAAAACCACAGTCTCTACAATGAAAGAATTTGGCAATATAGGGAAAACAAACATGTGGACAAATAACACAAAACAGCTACAGATTTGTGACTGCTTTTATTTCTTCTTACACTACTGTCTAATTGAAATTTAGTTTTAATCAAAAGCTATCTGTAGTACAGCACTTGGCTTCAACATTAATCTGCCAGTTGGGACACCCTCATCCCATATCCAAGTATCTGCGTTTGAGTCCTGGCTCCACTGCTGATTCCAACTGCTTGCTAATGGGCACCCCAGAAGGCAGCAGGTGATGGGTTAAATACTTGGGTCCCTGCCACCATGTGGGAGATTAGGATTGAGTTCCAGAATCCTGGCTTCAGCAGGGCAGTCCCAGGCACTGGGGGCATCTGAGGCACCAACCCAGTGGGTGGGAGTTTCTTTCTTTCTTTCTTTCTCTCTCTCTTTCTCTCTCTCTCCCCCTCCCTACCACCCCGCCACTCCTCTGTTTCTGAAGTAAAATAAAATAGCTAAGTAAATAAATAATAGAAATAAATTAAAATGTACCACAAAAATAAACTATGGATTACAAACACTAACACATCAGGCAATATTTCTAGTAAAAGACATTAAGTGGAATGAATAACAGAATTAGAATGAAGCTGTAAGTTTTTATGATCTAAATAATTTAGCACTGAAGTTCTCTAACTTTAATAGATGAACTATACAAAAAGAAGAATATAAAATAACAATAATGTAAAAAGTTTGGTCTAATGCGGAATCTAACAAATTGAATATACACATAAAAAGAGAAAATTTATAAAAATATTTGATGTCTCTACTATAAAGGAAAAACCCTCAAAAGTTTTTTAAAAATTAAAATTCAAGAGACTTATGAATCTCATTTGAATGAAACTAAACTAGAAGTAAACAAATAAAGCATATGGTAAAATATACTCTCCTAAATACCCTTGGGTCAAATAAGAAATCAAAATTGCAATTACAAACTAGAAAATAATAATTCATAAAATTTACACATGACAAAGCCATCTCTCTTTCACACATACATGATTAAGTTTCTTATGGTAGAGTTACAGTAGTAGAGTAGAAGTGATTGTCATTAGATTTGAGAAGGTCAAGGAACATTTCAGCTAAGGAGTTAAATAGTCAGTGGCAATTACCTACATGACAGCAAGAGCTGAGACAAAGCCAAAAAATCAGTATCAAATAAACAACGAATTCGGAAAAAAACACCAAACAGTGAAGAGTAAAAGAAATCAAGAGACATCAATCCAGAAATGCAGAGTAAATAAGAACACATAAACAGTGCTTAAAATTCACTCCAATAAGAAAACTGTAACATCAATACTTAACTGTGATAATCAGACTGTGAACAAATATTTATTATGAACAAATATTAATACAAAGAAGTTCTAAGCACTTAACACTGTAGTAGTTTTATTAAACCAGCTAGCAACATAGTTGCATGGAAACTTCAAGATACAGGGAATGTGATACATACCAATTCAAAACAGAATTTCCACATAAGTCACGTGAATTCATACTTATTCATACAATGACAAGATATGAGCACATTTAGGTTATGTTATCTATAATTCAGTATGTTTTATGTCTTTTTGACCTTTTAGGCTTGATCTTAAACTATTAAAATCTGTTAAGTTACTTATAGTCACCACACAAAGTTTTCAGAGTTAAACAGTATATTATATGAGGTTTAAGGAAGAAAAAAATACCTTAGTAGTAGAATTGTTTTTTCCTGGGAAATGAAAATGAGTTTTCCAACTCTGCAAAGATAGATACACTAGTGGCCGGCACCGCGGCTCACTAGGCTAATCCTCCACCTGCGGCGCTGACACTCTGGGTTCTAGTCCCAGTTGGGGTGCCGGTTCTGTCCTGGTTGCTCCTCTTCCAGTCCAGCTCTCTGCTGTGGCCCGGGAGTGCAGTGGAGGATGGCCCAAGTGCTTGGGCCCTGCACCCGCATGGGAGACAAAGAGGAAGCACTTCGGATCGGCGCTGTGCGCCGGCCATGGTAGCCATTTGGGGGGTGAACCAACGGAAGGAAGACCTTTCTCTCTCTCTCTCTCTCACTATCTAACTCTGCTTGTCAAAAAAAAAAAAAAAAAAAAAAAAGATACACTAGCTTAATGCTACTATAACCAACTACTATAACCAACCTGTAATTTTTGCAGCCTTTTCTTCTTGGTTTACACGGTTCTCATCATCCTCTTCATTGTCTTCTTCAAAGTCATCTAAATTGCCAATATCAGCCTGCTTCATACTCATTAAACTAGCCAGACTTTGCATGTCTTCATCCCTATATCAAAGACACAAAATATAATACACAGTTTATTAGAGGACATTGCTTAGAAAATAATTTCCTAAGAAAATAAAAGTTGGACATCTCTAATCCGAAACCCAGAAGCCAAAATACTCTAAAATCTGAAACTGTTTGGGCATTGACATAATACTGCAAATGGGAAATTTCATATCTGACAGGCTGTAGTAAAATGTAGCTGTGGCGCTGGCACAGTGGCACAGCGAGTAAAGCTGCCGCTTGCAGTGCTGGCATCCCATATGGGTGCCAGTTCAAGTCCCAACTGCTCCACTTCTAATCTAGCTCTCTGCTGTGGACTGGGAAAGCAGTAGAAAATGGCCCAAGTCCTTGGGCCCCTGCACCCACATGGAAGACCCGGAAGAAGTCCTAGTTTCTGGCTTCGGATCAGCACAGCTCTGGCCATTGCGGCCAACTGGGGAGTGAACCAGCAGACGGAAGACTTCTCTCTCTCTGCCTCTCCTTCTCTCTATTTGTAGCTCTTGACTTTCAAATAAAAAAATAAATCTTTAAAAAAAAAGCAGTTGCCTGAAAAATACTATTTAAAATTACCATAAGGCTATGTGTATTAGGTATACACAAAACAAATTTCATGTTGGGTTTGGGTCTCATCCTCAAGACATCTCTTTGTATACACTCAACCATTCGAAAATATGAAAAAATTGAAATCTGAAACACTTCCAGTCCTAGGTATTTAGGATAAGGGATACTCAACCTGTCACATTAATTTATTCTTCCTATAAGATATGTCAACAAGTCTGTTTAAACGGCTATAATATTGAGAAATTTAAATACTTGTATTTATTAATTTTTAAGTGGTAGGTATGATTAATAAAAAGCAAACAGGATTAAAAACTAACTGCTTAGGAGTTAGTTTTTTTCCTAGAGGAGATTGAAATTTTCCTGGACATGAAGAAATTTGAAAAGGAATTAAAATAACAAATCTTAATTTAAAGTCCATGAACCTTTTGGGGAATGTGAGTAAAATGGAAAGAAAATGGTAAACTCCTGTAAATCATATTAAATCTTGCTTAAATATTGCATTTTTTGAAGGGGCATAACTCCCCAAAGCATCTTAAGAACAAAGGCTAGAGGGGGCTCCCAAGATGGCAGTATAGCAACAGGATAATCTGAGTCTTACAGGGCAAAATAGGTAGTTAAAAAGGAGAAAAGACACATGCTGGAGAAAGAGTCATAGGAAATTCATGACAAGAAGCCCAGGAGACCAACAGAGACTGGGCAGGTCAACGCTGAAAGAGCAAATAAGAAAGGGAAGCCGCAGAGGCATGGATGGGGAGGCTGGAACCAGACCCCAGCAAACCAGGTTAGATGAGAAATCCAGGTCCACGGAACTGCAAATAGCAGTGGGAAGGAGAGCTTGGCAAATTGCTTGTGAAGTTCTACACAGGAAAAAAGAGAAGGTATGGAGGAACAGAGAGGTTGGCAACCCCCTTGCCCATCTCCATGCCCCCCATCTCCCCAATCAGATCTGCAGCCTGCTGGGAGAAGCCATGTTGTTTGTTTACATTTTCAAAGGTAAGCAGGGGGCTCCTGCCTTTGCCTTCCATGCACATACCCATCAATTGCAGGAGACACTTCACCACACCCCCAACCCAGGAACAAGGACCACAACATTTCAAAAGAATTTCTTCACCATCACATAAGCCGTACAACAAGAAGTCATGAATATCGAAAACTCGAGCCAGGCCCCAGTAGGTAGCTCATATATGAGCTCCGTATAACGAGCACATACCCATCTCCACCAGGCTTGAGAATTGAGCTGGGCTCCAGTGGGTGGGGCTGCATGTTTCCACTCGCAACACAGACTCATAGCAGCTCATAACAGAGGAAAACCTCACCACAAGAAAATCTCCATAGATTAGAGGTGCAGTTTGTTAAGTAAGGCAATATAACCCTGGACACACCATAGACTAACACCAGGGCAAACCACAATTGTGAGGAAAAGGGTGGGTCACGTTAAGAGAAGTGAACAACATCCTCTAACCAAAAAATCAGAGGAAAGATACAAAGCCCCAGGGAGGCCTTAAATTGGATACCCCCTCCACCCCGGAATACTGAACAGTGCACTCAGGCCACATCCAGCACACACCTTTTGGAACTCACTAAAAGTACAGACATTCTACTAAATCACAAAGACACAAATTAAAGAGAAAAGCAACCAGACCCCTCCCAAAAAATACAGAAATGCTGAAAAACAAAAGAAAAACTCTAAATGAGAATAAGAAAGACACAACACTTCAAAAAAAGGTGAAGATGAAGAGATCAAGGATGTGCCAGAAATGGAATTCAGAAAATTAATAGATTACTTAGAAACAATCAGAAGAAAATTCATGAACTAAGTGAAAAGTGCTCTCAAGAAATTGAGATATTGAAGGAAGTCAGAATGAAATACTAGAAATGAAGAATTGAACAGATCAAATAAAAAATGTAGTGGAAAGACTTAACAACAGAATAGGTGACACAAAAGAACAAGTATCAGAACTAGAAGACAAATTTCTGGAAATATTATAGTCAGACCACAAAAAAAAAAGGGGGGAAGAAATCAGAAAACTAAAAAACACAGTTGGAGATTTACATGATAATATCAAATGACCCAACATACGGATCCTAGGAATTCTGGAAAGCATGGAAAGAGAGAAAGGATTAGAAGTCGTTCTTAATGAAATAATAACAGAAAAAATCCCCAATCTGGAGAAAGAAAAAGACATCCAAGTATAGGAAATACACAGAACTCTCAATAGACACAAATAGAAAATATCCTCACCACGACAAATTGTAATAAAATTTTCCACAGTAGAAGATAAAGAAAATGTGCATGAGAGAAATATCAAATCACATTCAGAGGAAACCAAATTAGACTCACTGCAGACTTCTCATCAGAAACCCTACAGGCAAGGAGAGAATGGTGAGATATATTCCAAGTCTTAAGAGAAAAAATTGTCAACTCAGTATACTGTACCTTGCAAAGCTCTCATTTATGAATGAAGGAGAAATAAAGATCTTCCACAACAAACAGAAAATTGAAAAAATTTTAACTACTTGCCCAGCCCTACAAAAGATGGTCAAGGATGTGCTACACATAGAAACAAAGAAACAGGAACATCACTACAAAAGAAGATGAATGCAGAAAATGAACCAGTAAAAGTACAAAAGAAACCCAAAATACAAAATTAGGATATACAGAAACACGGCAGGGCAAAGTCAGTATGTAACAATAGGCACCCTGAATGTAAATGGTCTGAGCTCCCCAGTTAAAAGACACAGACTGGCTAAATGGATTAAAAACCAAAACCTATCTATTTGCTGCCTACAAGAAACACATCTTACCAAAAAAGATGCATGAAGACTGAAAGTGAAAGGATGGAAAAAGATAATCCATGCTAACAGAAACCAAAGAGCTGGCGTAGCCTTCCTAATATCAGATAAAATAGACTTTAACACAAAAACTATTAAAAGCAACAAAGAAGGACACTATATAATGATTAAAGGATCAATTCAACAGAAAGAGGTGACTATTATAAATGTATAAGCACCTAATTACAGGGCACCTGGCTATCTAAAAGAAATGTTAATGGATTTAAAGGGAGATATAGACTCAAATACAATAGTAATGGGGGACTTCAGTACCCCACTTTCAGCAATGGACAGATCAACCAGATAGAAAATCAACAAGGAAACAACAGAGTTCATTTACACTGTAGATGAAATAGACATAGCGGATATCTACAGCGCCTTCCACCTTACAGCCACAGAATACACATTTTTCTCACCAGTGCATGGAACTTTTTCTAGGATTGACCACGTGCTAGGCCATAAAGTAAATCTCAGCAAATTCAAAAAAAAAATCAAAATCATACCATGCATCTTCTCGGACCACAATGCAATAAAGCTGGAAATGAGCAACTCAGGAATCTCTAGAACATACACAAACGTGGAGAATGAACAACACGCTCCTAAATGAGCAGTGGGTCACAGAAGAAATCAAAAGAGAAATTTAAAAAATTCTGGAAACAAAAGACAACAATACAGCATATCAAAACTTTTGGGATACAGCTAAAGCGGTGTTAAGAAGAAATTTTAGACCAATTCGTGCCTACATCAAGAAATTGAAAAGGCAGCAAATACATGAACTATCAATGCATCTCAAGGATCTAGAAAAACTATAGCAAACCAAACCCAAAACTAGTAGTAGAAAGAAATAATTAAAATTAGAAAAGAAATCAATAAAATTGAACCCCCCCAAAAAAAATACAAAAGGTCAGCAAAACAAAGAGCTGGTTCTTTGAAAACAAACAAAATTGACACACCATTGGCCCAAATAACCAAAAAAAGGAGAGAGAAGACCCAAATCAATAAAATTAGAGATGAAAAAGGAAAAGTAACAACAGACACCACAGAAATAAAGAGTGATCAGAAATTACAACAAAGAGTTGTATGCCAACAAACTGGGTAATCTGGTAGAAAAGTATAGATTCCTGGATACATACAACCTACCTAAAGTGAGCCTGGAAGACACAGAAAACCTAAACAGACCTATCACCAAGACAGAAATTCAATAAGTAGTAAAGACCTTCCCAACAAAGAAAAGCCAAGGACCAGATGGCTTCACTGCTGAATCCTACCAGACATTTAAAGAAGAACTAACTCCAATTCTTCACAAGTTATTCAAATCAACTGAAAGGGAGGATATCCTACCAAGTTCTACGAAGCCAGCATCACCTTAATTCCTAAACCTGAGAAAGATGCAACAAAGAGAACTACAGACCAGTTTCTCTGATTAATACAATGCAAAAATCTTCAACAAAATTTTGGCCAATCAAATCCAACAACACATCAGAAAGATCATTCACCCAGACCAAGTGGGATTATTCCTGATATGCAGGGATGGTTCAATATTTGCAAATCAATCAATGTGATATATCACATTAACAAGTTGAAGAATAAAAATCATAAGATTATCTCAATAGATGCAGAGTAAGCATTTGATAAAATACAACACCCTTTCATGATGAAAACTCAAAACAAACTTTAGAAGGAACATTCCTCCACACAATCAAGGTAATTTATGACAAAGTGATAGCCAGCATCATATGGAATGGGGAAAAGCCAGAAGCATTCCCACTGAGATCTGATAACAGACAGGCAGGCCCATGCTCACCATTGCTATTTAATATAGTACTGGAAGTTTTAGCTAGAGTCATTAAGAAAAAAAAAGAAAAAGACATCAAAGGGATACAAATTGGGAAGGAAGAAGTCAAATTACCCCTATTTGCAGATGACATGATTCTTTATATAGGGGATCCAAAGAATTCCACTAAGAGACTATTGGACCTCATAGAATAATTTGGTAAAGTAGCAGGATATAAAATCAATACACAAAAATCTACAGCTTTTGTATACACAGACAATACCATGGCTGAGAAAGAACTTCTAGATCAATCCAGTTCACAAAAACTACAAAAAAAAAAAAGCAAACACCTTGGAATAAACTTCATCAAGGATGTCAAAGATCTCTACGATGAGAATTACAAAACATTAAAGAAAGAAATAAAAAAAATACAAAAAATGGAAAAATCTTCCATGTTCATGGATTGTAAGAATCAATATTATCAAAATGTTGACTCTTCCAAAAGCAATTTACAGATTCAATGAGATTCCAATCAAAATACCAATGACATGCTTCTCAGATCTGGAAAAAATGATGCTGAAATTCATATGGAAGCACAGGAGACCTCAAATAGCTAAAGCAATGTTATACAACAAAAACAAAGCCAGAGGCATCATTATACCAGATTTCAAGATATATTACAAGGCAGTTATAATCAAAACAGCCTGGTACTGGTACAAAAACAGATGGATAGAACAATGGAAGAGAATAGAAACACTAGAAATCAATCCAAGCATCTATAACTGGCTTACATTCAACCAAGGAGCTAAAACCAATCCCTGGAGCAAGTCTCTTCAACAAACGGTGCTGGGAAAACTGGATTTCCACATGCAGAAGTATGAAGCAGGACCCCTACCTTATACCTTACACAAAAATCCATTCAAAATGGATTAAAGACCTAAATATATGACCCGATACCATCAAATTATTAGAGAGCACTAGGGAAACCCTGCAAGACATTGGCACAGGCAAAGAGTTCCTGGAAAAGATCCCAGAGGCACAGGCAATAAAAGCCAAAATTAACAAATGGCATCACATCAAATTGAGAAGCTTCTGTACTGCAAAAGAAACACTCAGGAAAATGAAGAGGCAACCAACAGGAAGGGAGAAATTACTGGCAAACTACGCAAATGATAAAGGAATAATAACTAGAATATATAAAGAGATCAAGAAACTCCACAACAACAAAACAAACAACCCAGTTAAGAAATGGGCAAAGGACTTAAACAGACATTGTTCAAAAAAGGAAATCCAAATGGCCAACAGACACATGAAAAGATCAGGATCACTAGCTGTCGGGGAAACACAAATCAAAACCACAATGAGGTTTTACCTCACCTCAGTTAGAATGGCTTTCATACAGAAATCAACAAACAACAAATCCTGGTGAAGATGTGGGGAAAAAGGTACTCTAATCCACTGTTGGTGGGAATGTAAACTGGTAAAACCACTACGGAAGACAGTCTGGAGATACCTCAGAAATCTGAATACAACTCAGTCATCCCACTCCTGAGAATTTACCCAAGGGAACTGAAATCAGCAAATAAAAAAGTTATCTGCATGCCCATGTTTATTACAGCTCAATTCACAATAGCTAAGACATGAAATCAGCCTAAATGCCCATCAACTGAAGACTGGATAAAGAAATTATTGGGATATGTACTCTATGGAATACTACACAGTGGTTAAAAAAATGTAATCGGCCATTTGCAACAAAATGGATGAATCTGGAAAATACCATATTTACTGAAACAAGCCAGTCCCAAAGGGACACATACCATATGTTCTCTCTGATATGTGATAACTAACAGAGCAACTAAAAGAAAACCTGTAGAAGTGAAATTGACATTTGGAGAAGCAATGACTGGAACAGCCCTTGTCTTGATTGTCAAGGAACAATTTTTTTTCCTTCTAAATACTACTTACATAGAATTAATCACATGTGTATAAAATTAATTTAAAATAGATCCCAGTAAAAAATAATAAGAGTGGGAATAAGAGAGGGAGGAGCTGTATAGTTCTACATACATTCCTTTCGATTTACTTCTAAGGGTACAGCTAAAAATTTGATATGGGACTCTAAATCCCATTAAGCTGTGTGATAATAATGCCATCTTAAGTGTTAAAATGATCATATTAAGTGTTAAATTGATCATATAGAAAGGATTAAGTGTTAAAGGAATCATATAAATAGGATCAAAATCTGGTAAGAACAATAGTTAGAATTAAAAAGGAGAGAATGTTCCAACATGGTAAGCAGTCTACCCAACAGACTCATAGAATGACAATTACTCTAAAGAGCACTCTGACCTAAAATCAGCCCTTAAGGCATTCTGGCCTGGCTGAAAAGTCCATGAGAACATTTCAGGCATGGAAAGCCAAGACACTGTGGCAACAAAAAATGTCCTACATGAATGATCTCTTTGAGTGGAAAGAAGGGGCCATCAAAGAAGGATGTACTTTTCTCTGAAGGGAGGAGAACTTCCATGTTGCTTATGGCCTTGTCTAACTACTGACAGATTTTGGACTCAAAACACTTCCAAAGCCTTGCCAGCTTACGTCAAGAGCCTCAGGTGATCACTGACATCGTACATAAGAGTGTCAATTGTTAAATTAACAACATGAGTCATAGTATACTTATTTCCCATGCAGGACCTCTGTCCTTAATGAGTTGTACTATGAGAATTAACTGTAAAATTTGTTCTCAGTTTTTTATATTTTGTGTGTTTGTGTGCACAAATTGTTGAAATCCTTAGTTAGTATAGAGTTGGTCTTCTGTGTATAAAGTTCACTGAAAACAAATCTTAATGGAGAATGGGACTGGGAATGGGAAAGGGAGGAGGAAGTGAATGGGAGTGGGGTTGGGAAGACAGGGTATGGGGGGAAGAATCACTATATTCCTAAAGCTGTACTTATGAAATTTGTTTTCAATAAATAAAAGGTTTCTTTGGAGAACAACAACAAAAAAAAGGCTAGCTTTTTTTAAGAATAACAAGATAAAAAATGACCTGAGAAACTTATAAGCTAAATATTATTTATTTGATAAAATATAAACTTTTTTCTCTTGAATATTTTAAATACACATTTATAAAATTCACATTAAATACTCTAAACAGTCAAATCATTAGTTTTCTCTATTATTTTAATATTAAATATCAAATAAACTCCAATGAATAAAACATATTTCTAACATGTTATATATAAATAAATTTTCAATTTGGCAGACTTCCCCAAAATTCAGAAAGCCAAATTAAATACTGTTTCTTTTGCGATGTTTGTTAATATTTACTTATCTTCTAAATATGTTATGATTTTGCAAACCAATTTTTAAAAATTCTTTATATTCTATCTCATAAAAGCTTAGAGTTAACAAAATTATTTACCCTTTTTTTAAATAAATTCAGTGACACAAAGTCTGCATGAACAAAAAAAATTTCTATTATCTGCCTATGAATACCTTATAAATTGTTCACTGATCAATAATACATAGTGATAGGGAGATAATTTCAAAATATCATTCTTAAAATGTTAACTTATTTTAGTTTCTTCATACTTTAACTCTAAACACTTTTTTGGGGGAAAGGTAAAGAAAGAAGGTATCTAGAGTAGAGAAGAAATTAAGGATGTTCTGAGAAAATTCCTATTCAACTCAAAGTCAGATACTTGGTTTGACTTAATTTCCTCTCTCACAGATTCCTGTAAATGTTGCTGATTCACTTACTGCTTCTGCTCAGTGTGAGAAAGTTCACCCTCAAATAATTTTCTCTGAATTTGTTGTCTCTCTTCTTCCTGTGTTTTCGTTCCTGTCATTTTGGCTTTAGCTTTAGGGTAAGATTTTTATTTCTCATTATTTAACTCAACAATTTAAGGTACTGAGATATAAGACGAAGATGCTTCCAATCTGTACTGCCTCTACCTAACTATACTCACTTAGAATCCAACTTCTTGAAGAGTGGGTTTATTGTTGTTATCTTCTAAGTCATTTATAGATGAGTGCCAAACATCCCATTTACAGCCATGCACAGAATCCAGGCTAATCAGTCAAGGTGACATGGCCACTTATGGAAACCACATTCCACTAGGTCAAATATGTTTAAAACTGCGATTCAGATTGGACTGAAATAGCCACAGCTATCCTCTTTCCCTCACTTTTTAAGTCCAGGCAAACAATTTTCATTTCTGCTGTCTCTTCAACTTCCACTGCAAGTAGGTAACTAGCTCTGTCATTATATCCATGTACCTACCCATGACTCAATTGTATGCAACAATGAGAGTAAATGTCAAATTTTTCACCCTGCTCTACATATATTCACCAAATGTATTGTTAGAATTTTACTCTTTTAAGAGATCAGAACTGAATGTAGAAAGCTTTGTGGATTGCCTATTCAGTGCTTAATAAGTGATTGTTGAAAAGGATAATGAGTACAAGAAACTGTTATTTAACTGTCCCTTACTGTACAATTTTGGAAGGCTGAATCAGGAAATATGAACTGGAAAAAATTCTCTTAGTGCTTTCATCTCTCTTATCCTAAACTTTTCATTCTGGTTCCTCTCATATCTCAGTTATATCAAACAGCTTTATTAATTGAAGTGTCTGTACTTCAGGTTACACTGAAGACACAAAAACGTAAAACAAGCAGGTATGAAACACTATTATATAAAATTTAGAATTTGAAATCATAGTAATCACTTTTAAATTACTGGTTCATTCTCTGGAATGAATAATGACTATTTATAAGTAACTAAGAATTTTTAAAATTCGGCCTCTGAAAAAGAATGGCAAGAATGATTGGTATGCTGTAGGATGTTCAACTATGGCCAGCTCATTGCATCAAAAGCTATTCACTTTTGGTGTTTTGAAACACAACGTGAAGCAGCTTATTTGACAAAAGAAACTTACGTAGCTTTCCCTTCTCGAAGGAAAATGCAAGATAATGAAAACTGGAGAGTGGCAGATACAACTTTTTTAGACAGTGGCTTGAATTTTAACTTGACATCAGTCTGAGTTGGCATAGGACTTGCATATTGTTTCATATTGATGTTGCTAGTAGCAAGAGCTTTCCTTCGGCCAGCAGGGGATTCCTGGAAGACAAAAAATAATTATGTAACTTAGAGTTATCTAATAGACAAAAAAAAATTTTAAAGATTTATTTATTTATTTGAAAGGCAGAGTTACAGAGAGACAGAGGCAAAGAGAGAGAGGTCTTCCATCTGCCTGGTTCATTCTTCAAATAGCCACAACAGCCAGAGCTGGGCTGATCCGAAGCCAGGAGCCAGGAGCTTCTTCCAGGTCTCCCACATGGGTGCAGGGGCCCAAGGACTAGGGCCATCTTCTACTGCTTTCCCAGGCCATAGCAGAGAGTTGGATCAAAAGTGGGGCAGCCAGGAATCAAACCGGTGTCCATATGGGATGTGTGGGCAGCAGCTTTACTCACTACCCCACAGCATGGGCCCTATAATAGATAAATATTTTAAAATAATACTTTAAGGGTAAGCTTTGTGATGGAGCAGACTAAGCTGCCAGTTCGGATGCCTGCATCCGTATCAGGGTGCCAGTTTGAGTACTGATTCCTTTGCTTCCAATCCACCTTTCTACTAGTGCATCCTGGGAGGCAAAAGATGATGGCTCCCATCAACCCGGATGGAGTTCCAGGTTCCAGGTTCAACTTGGCCCTGTCCTGACTGTTGTAGGCATTTGGGAAGCCACCCAGCAGATTTGGAACATTGATCTCTCTCTCTCTGCCTTTCAAGTAGATAAAATTTAAAAAGTAAACATTTAAAAATACCATCTCGATAGTAACATCCAATAACAGAGAACTTTCTCCAATAAATCCTCTAACACAATAATTAAATTCAGATGAGGTGGTATAATATCTTTTATAAGTAAGGCAGATAAGAGATTTGAAAGTAAGTGGCCTAGGTCGAAATAAGGATAGACAACCTAAATAGCTCCAGAAAGGAAAAGCAAGAAATAAAAACTAGGATAGGAATTCTCCAGGTTACCATGAGAAGAGGGCCAGGTATCAAAAAGTACTCAACAACTGTTTCCCTTCTTCTGATTATACTTAATGATAATTTTCCTTTCTGAACACCTAGAATTCTCAGCCTAGATGGCATTCTAACTCTTTTTTTGTTGTTGTTGAGCATCTGAATTCTATCTATCCTGTAATCTGAGCCTTATTTCTTTCCAGGACCTTTTCGGATCACTGCAGTCTAAAGTTCTGGCTGCTTTCCTTAAGATGATACGTATCAAGGAAGAGATTGCTCCTCTGATTCTATGCCCATGGTGACACTGTTAATTGACTTCAGCAGATTTCAAATTTTCTAAACAAAATGAAATCTGTTTGCTATCAAAGGTTTTTAACATTATATTAATAAGCCATCATGTTCCATAATTATTCTTTACTGAATCGCCTAGGCCCAAGGAAAATATGAAAACAGGATGACAAAATAATGATTGGGCATTTTCTGGAGAGATTTGATGATGAATAAGATGAGATAATATCACAGTTTTTATATCCATTAGTAAGGCACATATAAAACTGGAAAGAGGTAGTTCAGGCAGAAATAAAGGAAGACTACATGTTCTAATGAAAACAGGAAAATTTTAAATGTAGTATAATTTCTAAGTGATATAAATTAGAGGTCAAATATCATTATTTACTAGGTTTTAATGTCCGGAAGTTGAGATAAAAATTTAATGCTTAATTTCCAAGCTATATGATGCTGAGCAAAATAAGGAGGCTAAACAGAAAACCAATTAAGTTCTACAATTATTTTCTATAAAAATCACTCAGTTTTCCACCCAAAGAAAGAAAAATTACCATTAATACCTTTGAATTATCATTCAATAAATCTTCATTTGTCCTATGATTTATAAATTCTCCTCAAAATAAGGACATACTAATTTAATCAAAACATTGAACTGACCTTTTTAAAAAACCTGGCATTTCTGTTCAGCAGAATAAATAAAAATATAATATAGCATCCCTAAAGAATATCTTGTTTTAAAATGTGGCCTTATCTGTCAGATTATGCACAGCAATATTATACAAAACTATTAGTGCATGTAGATACCTTATGAATGAATTTCAAAAATGCATCAAGCACTTGAGAAGGATTTAAGCCCTCTCAGAAAAAATACTTAAGAATATGCAAATACCCTCAACTGAATCAAGTTGAACAGATGTGACTATCCCAAACAATACAAGCGTTCTTTCTCCGGTCGCTACTGTCAATCAAAGAATAAGATTAAGGCCCAAGGTTCTGACAATTTGCAAAATGAAAAAGTACAACCAGGGAGTATCAATTTATTACACTGATATGAACAATAATCTCTTATTGTACCTTTAGAATAGCTAACAACTTTTACATATAAGATTTAAAGCTTCTGTTTCAAAAGCATGACATAGAAACTGTCACGTTATTTTCAGTTTTTGCTAAACAAATCTGTTTCACCAAGTAAAACACTGATCCTTTAAAGTATTTAATTTTATAATCAAATAATCAAGCTATAAAAATTAAGATGTTAGAAATAATCATAATATTTTTTAAAAAAGATTTATTTGAAAGGCAGAGTAGAGAGAGAGAGAGAGAGAGAGGGAGAGAGAGAGCAAGCTAACATCCACTGGTTCACTCCTCAAATGGCACAATGACCAGAATTGGGCTTATCTAAAGTCAGGAACCAAGAGCTTCTTCTAGGTCTCCCAAGTGGGTGTATGGGCCCAAGGATTAAGACCATCTTCCGCTGTTTTCCTAGGTCCATTAGCAGGGAGCTAGATTGAAAGTGGAGCAGCCAGGGGCCAGCACTGTGACATGGCAGCTGCCACCTGCAGTGCCAGCACTCTATATGGGTACCAGTTCGAGTCCCAGCTGCTCCACTTCTGATCCAGCTCCCTGCTAACGTGCCTGGGAAAACAGCAGAAGATGGCCCAAGTGCTTGGGCCCCTGCACACACTTGGGATACCCAGAAGAAGCTCTTGGCTCCTGACTTCAGATCAGCCCAGCTCCTGCCGATGTGGCCATCCAGGGAGTAAACCAGTGGATGGAAGACCTCTCTCTCTGCCTCTTCCTCTCTATAACTCTGCCTTTCAAATAAATAAATAAATCTTAAAAAGAAAGAAAGAAAGTGGAGCAGCTGGGACTCAAACCAGCACCCATACCCGCATTGCAGGGAGCAGCTTTACCAGCTACGCCACAGCACTAGCCCCAAGTTTACTCTCTCTAACCATTAGATCTACTTCTTCAATATACAATGATGCTATCATTGGTACCAGTGATTCTATAAAAATGAATGAAATAACTGACTGCACTGCCAGATGAACATATCTTTTGCATTCTACAGTCCTTTTTTCAAAAGACTTGGGATCAGCCAGGCAAACAGTTTAGAGATAAATTACTATTGTTGTTGCTACTTCAGGTCACATGTAGGTTGGACAAAAGAACATTAAATGAGAGAAAAAAAATTCTTAAGAGGAACTCCTAGAAATGAAATTTTGATGACAAGAATAAAAAGTGAGTGCTTATATAAATATAAGTCTAAATTTCTGTATTTGTGCCTATGTTTATACATCTGGTTGTATATGAAGCTGGCAATATTTTGGGAATTAGTTCAAAATTCCTAAAGCAGAGATTCTTAAAGTTAAGTATTTTTCAGAAACCAAAACCAAATGAAAGAGCCTTTTTTTTTTTTTAAGATTTGCTTATTTGAGAGGCAAAGTTACAGACACATAGAGTGAGAGACAAAGAGAGAGGTCTTCCATCTACTGGTTCACACCCCAGATGACTGCCAATTGTTGGAGATGAGCCAGGCAGAAGCTAGGAGGTTCCTCCGAGTCTCCCATGTGGGTGCAGGAGTCCATGCACTTGGACCATCTTCTAATGCTTTCCCAGGTGCATCAAAGGGGCTGGATTGGAAGTGGAGCAGAGGGGTCTCAAACCAGCACCTGCATGGGATGCCAGTGCTGCAGGTGGAGGCTTAACCTACTATACCATAGCACCAGCCCTCTGGGAACTTTTTGAAGCATGGAGCCTGGGTTGTGATGCAGCAGTTTAAGACACTGCTTGCAAATGCTAGCATCCCATATTAGAAGGCCAGTCCTAGTCTTTGCAGCTTTGCTTCGGATCCAGCCTACTGTTGTCGCACCTGGGAAGGCAGCAGATGATGGCTCAAGCACTTGGGCTGGCTCCTGCTTCGACCTGGCTCAGCCCCAGCCATTAAGTGCTTTTGATGAGTGAACCAAGAGATAGAAGATTCCCCCCACCTCTCTCTAGTTTCCCTCTCTCTGGGTCACTCTGCCTTTTAAGTAAATAAACATCTAAGTCTTTTAAAAACATTTTTTTTAATGTAGAAGCATTTGGCCCAATAGTTAAGCCATCATTTGGGATGGCAGCATCCCATGTAGAGTGACTGGATGGACTCCTAGCTTGGCTCCAGAGTGCAGCTTCCTGCTAATGCACACCCTAGGAGGCAGCAGGTAATGGCTCAAGTGACAAGATCCCTTCACCCACCAAAGGGATAACTGAACTGAGTTCTCAGCTCCCAGTTTCCACCTGGCTCAGGCTTGGCCATTGCAGGCATTTGAGGAGTCAGCCAGTGAATGAGAGCTGCCTGCATGTCTGTGTGTCTCTCACCTCCTTGAGATTCTCAATTAGTAGACCTGGAAATTAGTAGAACCTATGAATCTGCTGATTTTTAATAAGTAACACCCCTCATCCAAACAAGCACACCATTACTACCAGCGATTCTGATCCAGTTCATCTAAAATCACCTTTTCAGAGATAACTTACCTAACAAATTTCTTATATAAAATCATTTTAATTTAAAAATCTTACTCTTTCATATTTCATAACTATTCTCATTGTTATAAAAAGAACCTATGGTATAAATTTTTTTGAAATCCAGCCGATTGTAGTTGGAATCAGACAAACCAGGGTTAGAATGTAATGTTAGCAAGTATTATTCACTGATTAATCTTTCTGTATCTAAGACTCAGTTTCACACTCTCAGATTAGAAAATATTTTTTAAGTTGGACAATACCAAGTATTTATAAGAATGTGGAACAATGCAAACTCTCTCATACTGCCAGAGTTCCAAATGACACAATCACTTTGGGACATCACCTTGAAAAGCTGAATATATATACCTTATGACATAGCAATTCCTATCCTAGAAATATGTCTTAGAGAAAGCACTGTATGCATGAAACTACCTAGCAGAGTTTTTAGCATATAGTAGGTACTCAATAAATAGTATTTGCAATTAATTTTATGGATCAGTTATTAAATCAACATTAAAACTATTTCAATACAAGATCATCAATCTTGAAATGAGGAAAATAAATAAATAACAACTAAAAGCAGTATATTTACTTTGTTGTAGTTTTATTATTAAACATTCAAGCATGGATTACCAATGTTCCTGCCAAATCTAAAATAAATTATCCACCTCAATGTATTCTCATTGTTATTCACATAGTAACAATGCAAGCAATAGGTGAATAACTGTTTCCACTGTACATGAAGATAAAAAGTAAAAGACCTTACTATAACTTCTCTAATAAGGAATTAACTGACTATAAAATGAATGGATAATATTCTTTATTCATAAATATTTTTGAACAGTGATGATGTTATCAAAAACTGTATAGCCAATCACATCACTTCTCCCCAAAACTATCATGGTACAAAACAAAATGGTATGAAGTAGTGCAGTTAAATAGGATACTCTGGGGCAGGCATTTGGCATAGTAGTTACCATACCACCTGGGACCCCTGCATCCCTTATTGAAGTACCTGAGTTTGAACCCTGACTTCCACTTTCTTTCTTTCTTTTTCTTTCTTTCTTTCTTTCTTTCTTTTTTTTTTTTCCTTGACTTCCACTTTCAATTCTAGTTTCCTGACATTGTACATCCTTGGAGGTAGCAGATCAACTCAAGTACTTGGGCCCCTGAGAAATCCAGAAACGAATTTTGGGCTGCTGGCTTCAGCCTGGCCTAGCCCGAACTGTTGTGCTCATTTGGGGAGTGAATCAGTGGATGAAAGGACTGTATTTGACCTTTTTTGTTCTTTCTGCCTTTCAAATAGGTTACACATAAGTTTTAAAAATTTTTTAAACAAGATTATTTACTTTTTGGATTTTTTAAAATTTATTTTCATTTTATTTGAAAATCAGAGACAGAGACAGACACAGAGATCTTCCGTCTGCTGATTCATTCCCTTAATACCCTCAACATCCTGGGCTAGTAAAGCCAGAAACTCAATCCAAGTCTTCCAAGTGGATGGCAGGGACCCAAATACCTGAGTCATCATCTATTGCCTCTCAGGATGTGAATTATTAGTAGGAAGATGGATCAGAGGCAGAGGAGCCAGGACTTGAACCAGGCACCTTCTATATTGAGATTTTCTACTTAGCTTTTTGTAACTAATTACTATTTAATATCACTGGGGTCACAGGTGTGGTTTCTATAATGCCAATCATTCAAACTGTACTAGGATAAACTTTATGGCCTAACCCATGATCAGTGTTCATAAATGTTCCACAGATGCTTAAAATGTGTTTAACTCATGTGTATATACTGTTGCCCACTTTTACAACAGGATCATTTTTATATAAAATAACTCCAAACATCAAACTGCTATATTTTCTATAAAATGACAAGTAGAGCAATAGAAATTTTCAAATACGGAGTTACAGAATGTTTTCTAAAGCACACAAATTAAGAAATAAATAAATAAAAGAACTGAAGGGCCTGCGCTGTGGCGTAGCGGGTAAAGTAGCCGCTTGCAATGCTGGCATCCTATATGGGCACCGGTTTGATTCCCGGCTCCTTCACTTCCAATCCAGCTCTCTACGATGGCCTGGGAAAGCAGCAGAAGATGACCCAGTGCTTGGGCTCCTGCACCCACGTGGGAGACCCAGAAGCAGCTCCTGGCTTCAGATGGGCACAGCTCCAGCCTTTGTGGCCAACTAGGGAGTGACCCAGTGGATGGAAGACCCTCCTCCCTCCTCCCACCTCCCTCCTCCCACCTCCTTCCTCCTCCCTCCCTCCTCCCTCCTCCTTCCCTCTCCCCTCCCCCTCCCCCTCCCTCGCCTCCTCTCTCTGTATAACTCTGGCTTTCAAATAAATAAATAAATCTTTAAAAAAAAAAAAAAAGAACTGAGAAGCTGCTTGCAATCTGGGCAAAATTCCAAGCAATAAGCCTTGTGAAAAATTCCTTTTTACAGTTAACTACCCTGCCCCTTGAACACACAGAAATTCATACAATTTTGAGCCCTTTCTATATTTACTTGATATTTAATTTGTTTTAAATAACAACAAACTCATATTAACATATTTTTAGAAAAACAAATAGACTTTCAACACAAAAATTTAATTAGAAGAGTGGATCTAGTCTACATTTTTGCAAATCTCTTTAATGTTATGTCTACAAAATCTCTTCAAGTTTGGTTTAAGAGATCTACTGAGATATACTGTTTTGGTTGAAATATATGAAGAATAGAGCCGGCGCCGTGGCTCAATAGGCTAATCCTCCACCTTGCGGCGCCGGCACACCGGGTTCTAGTCCCGGTTGGGGCGCCGGATTCTGTCCCGGTTGCCCCTCTTCCAGGCCAGCTCTCTGCTCTGGCCAGGGAGTGCAGTGGAGGATGGCCCAGGTGCTTGGGCCCTGCACTCCATGGGAGACCAGGAAAAGCACCTGGCTCCTGGCTCCTGCCAGGATCAGCGCGGTGCGCCGGCTGCAGCGGCGGCCATTGGAGGGTGAACCAACGGCAAAGGAAGACCTTTCTCTCTCTGTCTCTCTCTCTCACTGTCCACTCTGCCTGTCAAAAAAAAAAAAAAAAAAAAAAAAAAAAAAAAAAAAAAAAAAAAAAAAAAAAAAAAGAAATATATGAAGAATATTAAACCTCAAACAAATATGTAGTTGGAAAAGAGGAGTATTTTAATAACCTTTCCAGATAATTTTGAGTTTTTGTCTTTAACACTATACAAAAACCTGACAAGCAGAACTTCTAAAAGGCTATTGGTAATGCAAAATCTAAAATCGTATGAAAAAATGTTTTAAACTCTGTCAAATTAAAACTCATTGCTCAATCATGTACACCGAATGCACCTTTTCCCATACATGATCTGGCAACTTTTTACTGTGGTCATTTAGAACATACTGATCCTCTGAATTATGCAAATATTGACACATTTCATTATATAATACTAAAAAAAATCACATTTATTTATATCACCTATTCCAACAAAAATTTTTTTTAATTTATTTTATTTATTTGAATGACAGAGTTACAGAGAAAGAGAGAGAAAGGGGTTTTCCACCTGCTGGTACACTCCCCAGATGGCCCACAACAGCCAGAGCTGAGCCAATCCAAAGCCAGGAGCTTCTTCTGGGTCTCCCACATGGGTGCAAGGACCCAAGGATTTGGGCCATCCTCTGCTGCTTTCTGAGCTGTATTACAGGGAGCTGGATCACAAGTGGAACAGCCAGGACTCAAACCAGCACCCATACAGAATGCTGGCGTTGCAGGCCGGGGCTTTAACCTGCTGTACCATAGCGCCAGCCCCTCCAAAATATAATTTTTTAAAAGTATTTTTTTATCTGAAAAGAAGAGCAACAGAGAGAAAAGTAGAGACAGAGAGAGAGCAAAAGAGATCTCTTCACTCTATTGGTTTACTCCCCAAAAGGTCGCAACCACCACATCTGGGCCAGGCTCAAGCTGGGAGTCAAGAACTCCAAACTGGTCTCCCACATGTGTGGCAGAAGCCCAACTATTTGAGCCATGTTGTGCTACATTCCCAGGTACATTAGCAGGAAGCTGGATAAGAAGCAAAGCAGCTGGGATTCAAACAGCTCTCAATATGGGATACTAGCAATGCAAGTAGTGACTTAACCCATTATGCCACAACACCAAACACAGAAAAATCCTTAAACACTGAGAAACTATTGAAGTGACAGGCACAACTTTTCCAAAATTTTAATTTTCAAATGAACACTTGGAGTTTTAGACCACCACCAACAGTGGTGCCACCAAAAGTGGCAGACTCACTTTTTTCAGTTTCAAGAAAATCTTCATAAAATACCAAGGGTGAATAACTGCAGTTTGTTAGTCATTTTTGTCAGGTAAAAATACTGGTACGGGAAAGATATGGCTACTTTAGTTATGATTCGAATGATGGTGTAAGTGCTTTCCCTTTCTTTTGTTTTCTTGTTTTTTTGTTTTCTTTTTTTTAGAGCATCAACATTTTAAAAATTTATATAAAGAAAACAGATTTCATGTATTTCATATATACAATTTCAAGCCCATAATGGTACTTCCCAACTTTCTTCCTCCACCCTCCTCCTTCCTTTTTGTCCCTTTTAATTAATAACATACTTCTTTTTTTAAATATTTATTTATTTATTTGAAAGTCCAGAGTTACACACAGAGAGAGGTTTTCTATCTGCTGGCTCACTCCCCAATTGTCCGAAATGACTGGAGATGCACCAGTCCGAAGCCAGGAGTCAGGAGCTTCTTCTGGGTCTCCCATACAGGTGCAGGGGCCCAAGGACTTGGGCCATCTTCCACTACTTTCCCAGGCCATAGCAGAGAGCTGGATCAGAAGTGGAGCAACTGGGACTCGAACCAGGGGCACACACAGGATGCCGGCACTGTAGGCGCTGGCTCTACCCACAGTGCTGGCCCCAATAAGATACTTTAAATTTACTTTATAGTCACAGGTTTACTCCTCTACTAAAGAATTCAACAAGTAGAAAGACCACTGCTGCAAAGAAGTATAGACAAGGGCTATAAACAATAATCAAATCTTAAGATGTCAACTTTACCCATATACATATTTTTTGTACTCTATATATTAGCTACAAATCAAAGAAAACATGATTATTCACCTTTTTGGGTCTGACTTATTTCACTAAGCATAATGGTCTTCAGTTGCATGCATTTTGTTGCAAAAGACAGGATATCACTCTTTTTTATGACTGAGTAGTATTTCATTGTGTATATACACTACATTTTCTTTATACAGTCATCAGTTTATGGACACCTGGGTTAATTCCATGTTTTTGCTATTGTGAATTAAGCTGCTATAAACACAGGGGTACAGATAACTCTTTGATATACTGATTTCATTTTCCTTTGGGTAAATTCCCAGGACTGGGATTGCTGGGTCATATCATAGATCTATTAGCAGCTTTCTAAGGAATCTCCATATTGTCTTCCATAATGGTTGCACTAGTTTACATTCCCACCAACAGTTTATTAGGGCACCTTTTCCTCCACATCCTTGTCAGCATTTGTTATGGATCACCTTGGCACAGAAAAAGGCTGAGACCGTGAACAAATGCTTTTTCCTGAATAACTTTGTCTTTCACAATGCATAATAAATACTTTATGCACACTTCTCATTTCATTACAGAGCTTACTGAACAGATGAATACTCATGTAGAAATTTAATAAAATTAGTAAGTTTCCTACTGCATCAAGAAAAGTTTCAAATGAAAATAGTTCCTCTTTCTCTCTGTCTCTGCCTCTCTGTAATTCTGCCTTTCAAATAAATACACTTTAAAAAAAAGAAAAAGAAAACACTGAGGGCTAGCTCCTGGTTACACATTTTCAAGGCTGATATTGTCTTTGCACATTCATGGTAAATACAAGAGGCAGTTTTTTCTCATTGCTTTCTTCTGTGCAATGAAGTTATTTCTTCTTCCTCTTTAGAATGACAAAACTTGGGAGTGTCAGCTTTAATCAACAAAGAAAACTGGTTAGACCTTCTACCTGGGGGGATGGGAGGTGCTAGACTTTTGCTGCATTTCCATGCAGAGGTAAATGCAGTAAATCATAGATTCAGTAGAAACTGGAAAAGCTATGATGAATGCTTACCTTCCAAACTTCCTGCTTTCAATTACTACTATTATTGTTTTACGTCTTTGAATTCTTCCTACCAGTGTCATTTCAGAATTGCATTTCAAAAGATCATCTTTTCCTATTTTACCTTTGCTTTTAACTGTTTTCTAATAGGGGTCACTCATGCTATTTATTCTGTCACATTGCCAGAAGCAGAATTCTTCATCTGCATTTTATAAGCACAGAGCCGAGTATTTTAAAAAACAACCATCACAACCAAATTCACCTGTCTCACATTGACTTAAACATTTCAATTAATTTATTCTTAGTGACGTAGTACCTGATAATAAATCACTGCTTGCAGCACACACACTTCTAGAGTCTCAAAGTCTGCTAGACTCTGTTCATATCCTTGTGGATCAGAACTCTTAAATTCTGTTCTGAGTACTGCTGAATCAGTGTACCAAGTGACAGGCAAGTAGAATTCTGAACACCCTTCTAAAAGCATGAGACTAGATTAATGTTGGACTTAAAAGTCTCAGTAATTAGATCTTACCTTCTGTCTCACGTTTACATGAATTATTTTTTAATGTAAGGAATTAACATACAACTTATGTAAATATTCATTTTCTTTGCTGACTCAAGAATCAAAATCTGGGGGCCGGTGCTGTGGCACAGCAGGTAAACGCCCTGGCCTGAAGTGCTGGCATCCCATATGGGTGCCAGATCAAGTTCCGGCTGCTCCACTTCCTATCCAGCTCTCTGCTATGGCCTGGGAAAGCAGTAGAAGATGGCTCAAGTCCTTGGGTCCCTACACTCACATGGGAGACCCCGAAGAAACTCTTGGCTCCTGGCTTCAGATCGGCGCAGCTCTGGCCATTGTGGCCAATTGGGGAGTGAACCATCATATGGAAGACCTCTCTCTCTCTTTCTCTCTGCCTCTCCTCTCTCTGTGTAACTCTTTCAAATAAAATAAATAAACCTTTAACAAAATAAAATAAAAAAAGAATCAAAATCTTCAAATGAAATAATGTGGAACTGGAAAAGAACTTTTAAGACCCTAAGGTAAGGACACCTTATACTATATATGAAAGAATTACAAAATTTTTTTATTCTGGCACTTTTCATTCAAATTCAATATAAAAACTCCCAGGACTTGGCTTTATTGAGATAAAATAACTTGGTGTACTGTAAAACCATCAACTATGCTTTATTTACTGTAGGTAGTTATGTAGATAGAACCTATTATGTGCCTGGCATTTTGTTATTTAACTTTGAGATAACACTTTAAACTTTTATTTTGAAATAACACAAAGTCAATTGGGAAGTCATACAGTCCTAACTTTTTCAAAATTGTGATGCTGGTCCTTCAAGCTGTCACAAGCATATTCCTTAGGTCATGCTGAAAAGATCATTGCTTCATCAGCAGACCAAAATGGAATATGACAGAATTTAATTTGGAGTCTATGGAGCAATTAAATGCTAAAGCAGACATGCCACAGGGAGCTCTCTCATCCACAAAGACTTAATTAGAAACCATATCAGCTAAAATAACCAACTTAGATGGTCGGATGGAAAAAAGTTTGGTAATACAAACGTAAACAGTCAGCATTTAAAAAACCATTTAGGTATGTATTCATAGACATTTATAAAAATGTCTGATTTTAGAATAAAATCTCATTTTCCTCTAAAATAAAAATCAAACACCTCAATTTTCTTACAGAGAAACTCCAAAAATACATGAAAACATTTAGAAATTAAAGTGCTTAGTCAAAGGTCTAAATATATATAGGTTGTCCAAATAGGTAAAAGAGGGGCCGGCACCATGGCTTAGCAGGTTAAGCAGCTGCCTGCAATGCCAGCATCCTATATGGGCATCGGTTAAAGTCCTGGCTGCTCCACTTCTGATCTAGTTCCCTGCTAATGCAACTGGGTAAGCAGTGAAAGATGGCCCAAGTGCTTGGATCCCTATACTCAAGTGGGAGACCAGATGAAGCTCCTGGCTCCTGGCTTCAGCCTGGCCCAACCCTGACTGTTACAGCCATTTTGGGAGTAAACGAGCAGATGGAGATCTCTCTGTCTCTCCCTCTCTGTATAACACTGATTATAAACAAATAAATCTAAAAAGCCAAACATACCAAAAAAAAAAAAAAAGGAAAAAGAAGTTATCAGCCCTAAAGTCAAGTCTACTACAAAAATGCTAAAGGGTAGTTTATATCAACTCACTGTCCCTGAAACCCCAAAGAAAGCAACAAAAAAGTTTACTCATACTATTTTATGCAGCTGTTTAGCCTTGAATAAAAAATTAAATTAACAGATTTTCCAATTAGTTTCCATTAGACATACTAACAAAAATTTAATCATCTGTTAGTTTTAAAAAGACCTGGTTGATAGGTGTTTGGTGCAGCAGTTAAGCCACCATTAGACACACTTGAACCCCATACTGGCCTGCCTGAGTTCAAGTCCTGACTGTTTCCCATTCCGTCTTCCTGCTGATGTGTATCCTGGGAGGCAGCAGATGATGGCTCAAGAGGGACAACTGGATTGAATTCTGGGATCTTTGGCCTGGCCTAACCTTGGCTCTTACAAGTATTTGGGGAGTGAATGAGTGGATGGGAATATCTCCCTGTCTCTTTGCCTTTCAAAGAAAAGTAAAAATAAACTTTTTGAACTTTTTCCTTAAAACTTTTATTTATTTACTTATTTGAGAGACAGAGAGCTCCCAATCCACTGTCACTTTCCAAATCCCCACAATGACTGGGGAGGGCCAAAGTCAAGAGATGGGAACTCAATCCAGGCCTCCCACATGGAAGGCTGGATCTCAATTCCTCGACCAATCATGGCTGCCTCCCAGGGTCTGCATTAGCAGAAAACTGGAGCCAGGAGCCAGAGCCAGAGATCAAACCCAGGTACTCAGATACGAGATGCAAGTACCCTAACTAGTGTCTTAATGGCTAGGCCAAACACCTTCTCCAAAAACTTTTGAGTGAAGTATTTGAACTTTAAGATTTTATTAATATAACTAAATTACTCTTCTTATATCAAATTATAACCAACAGTGTACAATAATGCTAGTCTCCCCTACCATAACCACAACAGTCCTATTATATGTTTTTAATCTTTGCTAGTGTTGCTAAAAATCTTTTGTCTCACTGACTTTGCATTTCTTTTGTAACTCATGACTTCTGAATATATTTTCATGCTTATTATCCATCTGTACTGTCTCCTTTGTTCATTTACCTATTTGGATCTAAATTTTCTTTTTTAAAAAATTTATTTATACGAGATAGAGAAGGAGAGAGGAAAGGAGGGAGAAGGTGAGAGAACAGAAGGAAGTGTTCCCATTACCAGTTCACTTCCTAAATGCCCACTTGGCCAAGATGCCACAGCCAGGAACTGGGAACTCAAACCAAGTCTCCCACATGAGTGTTGGGAACCCAACAATTTGAGTCATCACCACTGTCTCCTAGAGTATACATTAGCAAGAAGCTGAAATTAGGAGCCAGAGCTGAGAACTGAACCCAGTATTCCAATATGGGATATGGGTGTCCTAATTGGTAGCTGAATCACTATGCCAAATGATCACACTTATTTTTCGTATTCTTGATTCAAAATAATAATAGCAACACTGTATTCAATTATGTATGTTTATGTGAATACATAAAAGTTTATGTATAAGTGAAATGAATGATAGCAATGACATAAGGGACAGGAGGTACTTAATCAATTATTTTGTTATTATAAAGTATTTATATTACCTGTGAAGCAATATAGCGTTATTTGAAAGTGAGTTTGGATTAGTCATAAATGTATTTCACAAACCCTAGAGCAAACACTACAAACATTTAAAAATAAGATTAACTAATAAGCTAAGAAAGGAAAGAAAATGGAATCACATAAAATGCTCAATTAAAACTACAAAAAGTAGAAAAAATACAGACAAAAACAAAAAGAAAACAATAACAAATAAGGTAGATAATAATTCAATTCTATCAATATTCACTTACAATATTAATTTCTAAATGAGCCAATTAAAAGACAGAGACTGTCGAAGTGACTAATAAGATTCATTTCAAATATAAAGATATAAATAATGCGGGTTCATTTTAAGGAAAAGATAAATACAAAGAAATTTTAAAAGAACGTGAAAACTATAAATAGTCCCATCACCAGAGATAAGTAAGCATTTCTATAGTTCACTTTTCTAGTTATTCATGCTCATTTTTAGAAACATTTATTTAGGCCAGTGCTGCGGCTCAATAGGCTAATCCTCCGCCTTGCGGTGCCGGCACACCAGGTTCTAGTCCCGGTCGGGGCGCCAGATTCTGTCCCAGTTGCCCCTCTTCCAGGCCAGCTCTCTCTGTGGCCAGGGAGTGCAGTAGAGGATGGCCCAAGTGCTTGGGCCCTGTATCCCATGGGAGACCAGGAGAAGCACCTGGCTCCTGCCTTCGAATCGGCGCGGTACGCCGGCCACAGTGTGCCGGCCGTGGCGGCCATTGGAGGGTGAACCAACGGCAAAGGAAGACCTTTCTCTCTGTCTCTCTCTCTCTCACTGTCCACTCTGCCTGTCAAAAAAAAAAAAAAAGATTTATTTTTTAGAAAGCAGAATTATAGAGTGAGAGGGAGAGAAAGAGAGAGAGAGAATGAGAGACAGAGAGATGTTACATCCACTGATTCACTCCTGAAATGGCCACAACAACTGGGGCTGGGCAAGACTACTGAAGACAGGGGCCTGGAAATCCATCTGGGTCTCTCACATGGGTGGCAGGTGCCCAATTACTTGGGCCATTTTCTGTTGTTTCCCCAGGCACATTAGCAGGGAGCTGGATTAGAAGTACAGCAGCTGGGACTTTTACTGGCACCTATATGATATGTGGCAGAGTAAAACTGCTATGCCACAATGCTAGCCCCTCTTATTCATTTTTAAGAAAACTGCATCATAGGCCGGCGCCGTGGCTCACTAGGCTAATCCTCCGCCTTGCGGCGCTGGCACACCAGGTTCTAGTCCCGGTCGGGGCGCCGGATTCTGTCCCGGTTGCCCCTCTTCCAGGCCAGCTCTCTGCTGTGGCCAAGGAGTGCAGTGGAGGATGGCCCAAGTGCTTGGGCCCTGCACCCCATGGGAGACCAGGAGAAGTACCTGGCTCCTGCCATTGGATCAGCGCGATGCACCGGCCGCAGGGTGCCGGCTGCGGCGGCCATTGGAGGGTGAACCAACAGCAAAAAGGAAGACCTTTCTCTCTGTCTCTCTCTCTCACTGTCCACTCTGCCTGTCAAAAAAAAAAAAAAAAAAAAAGGAAAAGAAAAGAAAAGAAACTACATCATATTCAAATACACTTTTTAAAGAAGATTTATTTTATTTATTTGAGAGAGAGAGAATCTTCCATCCACTTATTCACCTCCCCAAATGGCTGCAATGGCTGGCGCTGAGCAAGGCAGGAGCCAGGAACTTATTCTGGTTCTCTCACATGGGTGCATGTGCCCAAGCACTTGGGCCATCCTCTAATGATTTCTCAAATGTATTAGCAAGGAGCTGCATAGAAAGTGGAGCAGCTGGGACTCGAACTGGTACCAATATGGGATGCCAGCATCACAGGTGGTGGCTTTACCTGCTATACCACAATGACAGCCCTTCAAATATACTTCTTTATCAATAAATAGCATAACACAATGCCATCTATGATGACTATAAACAGTGCATCTTTGGGGCCCAACAACTTAACTAATCTTATAATTTTGGGATATGAGGTTGTTTTCAATGTTTCATACTATAAGTGACACCCAGGTGAAAAATCCTCTCAATTCTATATACTCATACTCATTATTTCATTAAAATAAATTTCTGTTGCTTGAATAACTGGATCAAAGACATACACAGTTTTAAAAATACTTTATATTGGTCGGCGCTGCAGCTCAATAGGCTAATCCTCTGCCTGCGGTGCCAGCACACCGGGTTCTAGTCCCAGTCGGGGCACCAGATTCTGTCCCGGTTGCTCTTCTTCCAGTTCAGCTCTCTGCTGTGGCCCAGGAAAGCAGTAGAGGATGGTCCAAGTCCTTGGGCCCTGCACCCGCATGGGAGACCAGGAGAAGCACCTGGCTCCTGGCTTCGGATCAGCACGGTGTGCTGGCCGCAGCGCGCCAGCCACAGCGGCCATTGGAGGGTGAACCAACGGAAAAAAGGAAGACCTTTCTCTCTGTCTCTCTCTCTCTCTCACTGTCCACTCTGCCTGTCAAAAAAAACCAAAATGCTTTATATGAGTAGCATTTGTCATCTAATATCTATCACAATTAATACTCCCATAAAAAGTAGACCTTGGACAACAGTCTTAATATGATTTTCAAATTACATGTCATTTTATATTTTTACATAGACAAACATGTAAGTTTTGCTCTAATTTTTTCTATACTGCTTCAAAAAGCTCTTTATGCAAGCACATAATAAATACACTATTCTCTTTTCGTTTTTATTTTCTCCATTAAATATCCTAATTCACTTGAACTACTTTTATTTAACATTTATTTATTTACTTGAAAATCAGCATTACAGAGGAAGAGGGAGATGGGGAAAGGGAGGGGAAGGGGGTAGGGAGGGGGAGAGGGAGGGGAATCTTCCATCCACTAGTTTATTCCCTATCTGGACAGGCACAATGGCCAGGGCTGGGTCAGGTTGAAGCCAAGAGAGAAGTTTCATCGGTTCTCCCACATAAGTGGCAAGGTCTCAAACACTTGGGCCATCTTCCCACTGCTTTCCCCCAGGCACATTAACAGGGAGCTGGATTGGAAGGGGAGCGGCTGGGACATGAACCAGCACCCATATGGGATGCTGGCTTTACAAGCAACAGCTTTACCTGCTGGGCTACAATACTAGCCCCAGAATATCTTTTATAATAATGTAAGGAGCTAATTTTTTCCCAAATAGCTTCAGAACCATTTACTGAACAATCTTCTTTCATAATGATTTGAGAAGTGTGGGAATCTTTTATACAAGTATTTCATGCTTAAATTTTTTCTATTTCCAGGATAAAATTAACACTTTTTAATATAGAAAGCTCTGGAATACTGCCTCTGATTCTATATGAGTAAAATCAACTGCCCCTCCCTCAAATGCATGCTTTCATAAAATTGTGCCAAATTGGGGTGAGAGTTTTGGCACAGTGGTAAAGATGCAACATATGACATGTACACCCTATGTCAGAGTGCTTGGGTTTGAGAGTTTAGGCTGATTTCCAATTCCAGCTTCCTGCTAATGTGCACCAGAGGAGGGAGCAGGTGATGGCTCTAGTACTTGATTCCCTGCCACTCACATGAGATACCTGCATGGAGTTCCAGGCTCCTGGCTTTACCCTGGCCCAGTCCTACCTCTTTTTCACATTTTTGGGTAGTGAACCAGCACAGCTACAGGTCTTGCATGCAATTTTGGGGAGTGAGTGAATGAATGAATGAATGAATGAATTTTTAAAGAAATTACACCAAACCTCAATTTTCCTGTGATAATGTACCTTTATAATTCTGAGGCAAAGGCAACCTTTCTAAATAAGTCACAAAACCAAAAGAAACAACAACAGAAAGTTTTTCTAGAACTTCGAATTTTTTTAAAATTTTAAATCTATTTTGAGAGAGGGACAGTGCTAAATCTTTGCCCAAGAAATTATTGTTTACAAAGTATTTACTATGTGCCAGGCATTATAATAAGTGCTTTACTATAATATTCCATTTATTCCTCACAACAGTACCATAAGATATTTTAAAGACAGAAAATGGAGGCAGAAAAGGTTTGTTGTCCAAGGTTACGTAGCTTATAAGCACAAGAGCTAAAATTCAAACACAGCCAAACTGATACTGTAATATGTACATTTATTCACTATACTGTACTGCATAAAAGATACAAATCTGAACATATAAATATTAAAAGCAAACTGTATGGTTAAAGATGCTATTGGTAATACTAAAAAAATGACAAGGAGAAAATATCTTCAAGAAATATAGTAAGCAATGTACAGAACAAGTAAAGATCTACAAATAAACAAGGAAAATACAATCATTTCAGTTGAAAATTGACAAGTATGTACCAGCAATTCACTGAAAAATTACGCACAAAAAAAAAAAAGGTGGCCAATAAACATATTACAAGATGCTTAACATAACTAATTAACAGACAAATGCAAATTATAATGATGAGGTAGTATTTTCACCAATCTGTAACAAAAATTGAGAAGTTTTTTTTTTGTTTTTTTTTTTTTTTAATGGCAGAGTTAGACAGAGAGAGAGAGAGAGAGAGAAAGGTCTTCCTTCCGTTGGTTCACCCCACAAATGGCTGCTATGGCTGGCGCCCTGCGCTGACCCAAAGTCAGGAGCCAGGTGCTTCCTCCTGGTCTCCCATGCGGGTGCAGAGCCCAAGCACTTGGGCCATCCTCCACTGTCTTTCTAGGCCACAGCAGAAAGCTGGACTGGAAGAGAAGCAACCGGGACAGAATCCAGAGTCCCAACCAGGACTAGAACCTGGGATGCTGGCGCTACAGGAGGATGATTAGCCTAGTAAGCCGTGGCGCCGGCCTAGAAGACTTTTAACAGCATGGGTAAGGGTTCAGAAAATAGGTATTTCCATTACCATTTGTGGGAATATAAACACCTATTAAAAGGGTATTCTTTTAGCATTAAAACTATCGAAATAAAAATAAATGTCCCTTTAAAACTAATAGTTCCATTTCTAGCAATCTACCCCAGAATCTGGGAATCTATCAGGCAAGTGTACAAAAATTCACAATATACTGCTATTCATAACACTGCCAAGAAAACTAGAAACAACTGTAACATTCATCAGCAGAATAATGCTTAAACCGTTAGGGATATCCATCTGTATACAGAAAACTGGGTAGCAATTGCACACTGTAATATCAGAAAACAAACACACAAAACATGTCAGGTATGACTCTACTTAAGAACAAATCAGAAACCTATCACCCTTAAAATATAAATATGTATATGTAATGTAATGAAAGATCTTCTAGAAGAATTATGTATACGGGCAAGAACTTTCATCGCTTGTACTTTTTTCAATAATTATCTGTTTATATTTAATACCATCTCTCAATACCTGCATACAATGCTTAAAAAAATGTGTGTATGAAGAAAGGGAACAGTAGACATTAAGAAGGAAGAAAAAAGAAAAAACAATTAAGGCAAGGTTTTCCGACCATGGCACTTTAGGCTTTAAAACAAATAACTAATTATTTAATTAATCGGAGTGGCAGAGAAACAGTAAGAGAGAGAAACAGTAAGAGAGAGAGTTCTCATCTCCCAGTCCACTCCCCAAATGCTCGCAATGGCCAGGGGGACTGTCAATTAGATAACGTATTTTTTAATTATTCTCTATTTTTGAATAAGCAACAAGTTCTATAACCTTTACCTCTTACCGATAGTGCTTAGGCTTGATTCTTTAACTGTCCTATATCCAGGCATTGTTTTGGGAGCATTTTTGGTTGTCAACGTTGACTAACAGGGTAAAAGCTTGTCTTGTGAATGCTAATATAGTCCTACTAAACCATTCAAGCAAGGATATGACTAGAAAATCTAAAATAAAAGAGAAGTTGATGCTTCCATCATAGACTTTATGGAACAGGTTGTAATAAACTGATGTCTACATATTAATGATGTTTGCTTTAAAAATATCTACATTTATGTGGCACAATTTGCTCATTTCTTTCTACTCTAGTAATGATGTTAAAAGAGAAACACCTTTAAATATTTCATTGCAAATTAAAAAAAAAAACCGTGATTTATAAATAATCACCTTTGTGAATGTCAATTAACAACAAGTACATACAGAATTCCCCCCACACTGATATGATTTAGATACTCTCTGGAAACTTACCAAGTTTAAATCACAATTTGATGCTCCTTAAAATTTCTTAATCAGTAAATTGTAGAATACAGTCCTGGATTTTTATATGCTATGCAGCTAAAAACTACTACTCGCACATCAGTGGAAAAAAATTTTTCTGTTATTAACATTCTTTAAAGAGTCACTATAAATTTATTGCCAAAAGAAACATTTGGGATTGGCGCTGTGGCGTAGGGGGTAAAGCTTCCGCCTCCAGTGCCGTCATCCCATTTGGGCACCAGTTCTAGTCCTGGCTGCTCCACTTCTGATCCAGCTCTCTGCTATGGCCTGGGAAAGCAGCAGAAGATGGCCCAAGTCCTTGGGCCCCTGAACCTGCATGGAGATCCAGAAGAAGCTCCTGGCTCTGGATCACTGCAGCTCCGGCCATTGCAGCCCATTGGGGAGTGCACCAGTGGATGGAAGATTCTCTCTTTCTCTCTCTGCCTCTCCTTCTCTCTCTGTGTAACTCTTTCAAATAAATAAATAAATCTTTAAAAAAAAAACACTAAAGAGAATAGGATGAATTACCTACTGCCAGAGACAATCTATATAATTTTAAATCATGAGGGATATGAGATTTTTTTCAAGGACACCAGAATATATGGGGACAACCTAGAGTTAAAGTATCATACATGGCTTCAAAATTCAAGTATCATCATTGCTATAACTACAAAAGGAGAGAAGAGGGCCAGTGCTGTTGTGCAGTAGATTAAGCATCTGCTTGTGGTGCAAGCGTCCCTTACAGATGCCAGTTTGAGTCCCAGCTGCTCCACTTCCTATCCAGCTCCCTGCTGACGGCCTGGGAAAGCAGTAGAAGACGGCTCTAGTGCTTGGGCCCCTGTACCCATGTGGGAAACTAGGAAAAAACTCCTGGCCGGAGCTAAGGCGTAGCAGGTAAAGCCGCTGCCTGAAAGGCTGGTATCCCATATGTACACTGGTTTGAGTCCTACGTGCGTCACTTCCGATCCAGTTCTCTGCTGTGGCCTGGGAAAGCAATAGAAGATGGCCCAAGTCCTTGGGCCCCTGCATCCACATGGAAGACCCAGAAGGAGCTCCTGTGCTCCTGGCTTCAGATTGGCCCAGGTCTAGAGTTTGTGACCATTTGGAGAGTGCACCAGCGGATGGAAGACCTCTCTCTGCCTCTGCCTCTCTGTAACTCTGCCTTTCAAATAAATAAATAAATCTTAAAAAAAAAAAAAAAAAAAAAAAGGACAGAAGATAGTTTGTACTAACAAATGGAAAACAGATCAAAGACCCAATCTTGAGCTGCATATTACTGGCAATAAAAACTATTCAATTATTAGGCCTAAGTTACAAAATGGCATGGTTTTCACCTTTACGTGATGAAACAGCACTGCTATACCACATGGGTTACTTTTTAATGTGGTGGAGCCAATGCTTGAATTTGAAGGTGGTGGTTTCTAAAGGAGACAGAACACTTCTCCTCCAACTTGCCATTTTAGCAGCCCATAGTGTCAACTCCAAACCACCTGAAGGATATTGATAAAGCATCATTGTGAGAATATATACTTCTTATCCTTCCAGATTCTGGTGCCAGAGAACATAGTTTTCACATTTACCTGCTTTTGGATCAAGTGGATTAGGTGTTTTTTAAATGTTATTTTCCCCTAGAGGGAACTAAAAAATTATGAAAGATGAGGGTAAGGAAACATCCAGGTCCTCATTCTGATGCCCCAACTTCATAGCTTCCAGTATAATTAAATGATTAAATAAATATTTCTGTAACATTGAGCTTGCTTCAGGGCAATTTGTAGGATCTTCTTTCTTTAGATTAAAAAAAAATCATATAGATAATTACCATAGCTCTCTGTGATGTTTTAGGTTCAGCCTTGCCTAACAGCAAGAAGGTAGGCAGGTGATTTCTTAAAGTACTTTTCAGCTCCAGGGTGATAAAAAAATTTTAAATTTCTTATGTTGAAAGTCATAATTAACTATTAAAATTTAAAACTGAACAGTTGTATACAGCTATAATTCTCTAAAACACGGTGCTATAAAAGAGGTAATATGAAGATCAATTATATTTTCAGTTAAAAATCAGCAAATCTTATTAAAATGCAAGATTCAAAACTTTAGTACCACTACAAGTAATTTACCTGGTTATAGGGAGTTTTTTTTTTCAATAAGCAATATGGACAGAATGGTTCACAGGATACACAAACTACACAGCTCTCTGTAAGAGTTGAAACCTAACCAACTCTAATCATATTGAGTTCTTGCCTATAGAGCATTTAATATGAGTTTGAAATCTATATGTCTCATACACAGAAGAGACTAGACTGACCCTGTGACAACACCTCTCTGCACTTTACCCTGTAGTGAATATAGCTAAATGTTTCTTATGTAGTGGATTTCTGTAACTCTTGATACTACTCATCAGGTAAAACAACACAACTAACTATAACAACAATTTATCATGTGTCAAGCACTGTTCTAAGCATGTGTTAATGCATAACAGTTCTATGAAGCAGGCATATTATTCTCATTTTACAGGTAAGGTTTTTAAAAATGTTTTTTAATTTTATTTTCATCTACTTGAAAAGCAGAAAGAGAGAGAGAGAGAGAGAGCGCCAATATCTTCCCCAAATGCCCCAAACAGCAAGCACTGGGTCAGACCTAAGTCAGGAGCCAGAAACTCTGTCCATGTCTCCCATGTGGGTGGCAAGGGCCCTAAGTATTTGAGCCACCATCCAATAGGTCTCCCAGGCTGCATTAGCAGGAAGCTGAGTCAGAAGCATAGAGGCAGAGACTTGAACCAGCACTCTGATATGAGATATAGGCATCCCAATGGCAGCATAACCCCTGTGCCACCATGCCCACCCTGAGATAAATTAAGGTTCAGAGGGGTTCCTTGACTAACAAAGGATCATACAACTAGACAATGTTCAGGTCCTGCACAACCACTGTATTAAAAAGTCTCTGCAGAGGGGACAGCTGAATACATCTGGCAGTCTTCAGAGAAGAAAGAATTGAAATTTTTATAGTATTTATTTTTCTATGAAATGCAAATTCCACTTATATCTCTTTCTATTTCCATATATTCTAGACAGTCCTTACAGAAAAAAAAATTATCTATGTTGTCATATCATTTCATCTGACAGCACTCACAACGTTAATGACTACTTTATCATTTGTTGAGTGACCTACTTTGGGATAATTATTTATTTGATCTACATTAACACCTTGTTAAATAGGTCAGGCTTGTGCTATCACCCATAAGTTCAGATGAGGAAGGAAACTTAGGCCTGGAAAGTTTAAATGTACTATAAGTTTATCATGACATATCTATAAGAGTTTAAATCCTATCATCAGTACTACCTTCATTTGCAGTGTCTTTTTTTTTTTTTTTTTTTTTTGAGGCAGGTGCAGACCAAAAAGAGTTCATGTCTGGTTATCTTCTATTCACTATTAACAGGCAGACGAGGCTTCTTCCTTTAGCAAAAGTCATGTTGAAGTAGTCAAATCACTTGGTCCTCCACGTCCTATAGCAGCACATCTGGCTGGCATATTTTTGTGTATTTATTAACATACTAGCAAACCCAATGACTCTAAGAAGTTAGCATCTTTGAAAACTAAAGCCTTAAATAGATGTTTAAAAAGAGAACATTATCTAGGAAGGATTACTTCAGGTTACATACTGATAAAACTTTCAGTTTCTTCTGCTTTTATGCAATTACTCCCGTTCTATGGGAATAGTATTCTGCCAATCAAATTATGCCCGTGGGGCTGGGATGTGTCTGTGTGGCACCCAGTACCCTTTTGGTGCTCAAATTATAATACAAGCAACAACAACTACTACCAGGTTCCTGCATGCAAAGTAACACAAAAGCCATGCTAGCTAAGAGTATGAAGAATTGCAAGTTATTTGTGTACTTCTTTTAGAAATAAAAATTGTTATTTGATCTCTGTGTGTTCAATTTTAGCAGCCAGAATATGTTGTTCATAGCACAGCTCAAAAAAGAAATTATTTAGTTTTTCCTAAATGCTTATCTTTTTAAAAAAAGAGAACAGGATCCTTTCATGGGGCTCCAAAGTTTCATGAGAGCTATGGAAAATGAAACCAGTGCACCTCTACTCATTAGGTTTTGAAGTATGTGTGTTTGTGTGTTTCAGGAGAAGGAGCCTAGGGAGGAGGCAGAATTTAGAGGACAAAGGAAAAGATTTTCTTCTGCCTGTTCTTAGAAATTTTTTTAAAAGGGCAAAGTCATGGGAAAAGGTGTTAAGGAAAAATAAAAATTTAAACTTGATTAAACCATAACAAACAGTGTACAATCCTTATGTTTTATTTACAGGGCTGTTGAGAGAACAAAATAACATGAAATACATGAAAGTGTTTTGGAAACGCATATGCCACAGAAGTCAAAGCAATAAAATACACTAGAATTTACTAAAACCAGAATTCATTTGTAATGAAAAATCTTACATTTAAAAAAATCTAAAAATGAAAACTGGGGAGAAAACACAGTAAAACTTTTACATTGTACTTCTTATATACTCAAAAACTATTTATATATATACATATAAATGAAAAAATCAGGGCATAAAACATTATTATGCTTGTATTTTATTTTAAAACATTATATGTATTCTGGACATAAATACAGGAAACCTTATATTAAGTTACCTGAAAAAAACAAGAAACATAGGAAGGAGACAAAATTCCTTTCTCTTTTGTGTTTCACTTTCAAAATAAAATTCTGGCCTTCTATTACTTTTCCACTTTAAAAATTATTTTTTGATTAATCATGAAATTTTTAAATGGAGAATTTTATTTTTAAGTGGGGAATATTATCTAATATAACCACTTAAAATTTTTAAATTTATTTTATGCATTTATTTGAGAGGAAGAGAAAAAGAAGGAAAGAGAGACAGAGAGAGCTCCCATCTGTAGACTGACTTTCTAAATGCCTTCAAAGGCCTGAGTTGGATCAGGTTGAAGCCAGGATCCAAAAACTCCATCCTGGTCTCCTACATGGTAGCATCAGCACTCTGATGTTGGATGTGGCATCTCAAGTAACTGCACCACAATGTTGGTCTCTCTTGGTTTTTTATTTTTTAAATTAAATTTAACATTCATTTATTTTTTTGTTTCCCAAATTCCACTGTCCTTTACTGAGTACTGGATATAGCTTTTCAATTCATAGTAAAATTCAAACTTCATGATCATTTGCATGAATACTAAGTCTTCCATATTTTGTAAAAGAATTTCAAGTTTCTGAGACATAAAGTAAGTGTAGGCTTTAAATTTCCTGAGATAAATTTATTTTGCTGTTTTATAGTTTGTTTATTTTAAAAGGAAAAAATGTCAATACATGAAAAATTCAGGAAAAGAAAATGTTCTATAGTCGTATTTCATTAGCAAAAATATAATATTTTAATAGGTTTGATCAGATCTCTATTCTTGAAAATGTTAATAATTTAATACTAACTAAAGTCAAGGAAATAAGAAATAAAAATTTCCATTTCTTCATTTAAAATTCAGAAATATTTATTCTTTAGAAAACAGTACAATGCTATGAAAAAGTATTTTATAACTATCACGTGAAAAAGAGAAAACAAAAAGAAAGTTATCAATACATTGTTTTAGGAGAAAATCCAACTAGCATAGGGACTGAATAAGAAAATGAACATATAAGCATGTATATTTTGACCTTTGATTAGGCAGAATAATATTAAATTCTACCAGTTATACTAATAAAGCAGATATCAGAACCTCAGAGCACAGTTAGGCTGCCCCAAAAGTCTAAACATTTCACATCTTGGAATGCCTTTCCAACTACAGCTTTTAAAACTATCAAAAAAAGAAACAAGAAGAGAAAAGCCAATTCATTGATAACCTAGTAATCTTACTCCACAACCTAATATCCTTACAGAAATTCTGACCTAACTATAGAGGTACAATCAATTTTATAGAGTAACAGAAGCTACCAAAGGTAATTGACAAAATGCTAAGAAGGAATATTCAGGCAGGGTCACATAGTTTCATGCATTATTTCCAGGCAGAGACTCAAGCTGTTTAAAACATAATTAATTCAGTATAGGAATCTCTAGAAGTAACCCATGTACTCTTGTAAAAGTAATATCTTAAAGTTAAATTAAAATTAACTCCATTTTTATCATGACCACCATTTTAAAATGGAGTTATATCCTAGGAAAAGACAGAGGGTGGGAATGAATGATGTTGAAGACATTTGTTGGAAAAAACTATAGAAAGAGCCAAGCTTAGAAAGGGTAGAAGGGCGGAAAAGACTAACAACAGAATTTACTATTTCCCTTTGTATTACTTTTAAGAGTCATCTGGGAATAATGCTAAAATATCAGAGCATAAAATATCAAGTCAAATTTATACTATGTCTGCTTTTTCAGTTTTTCAATCAAAATTCTTATACCAGTCTACTATCTATTAGAGAACTACAGAACATCTACTTTTTAATAAGAGCAATGAAGGGAAAAATTAAAACAAAACACAAGCAATACTTGGAACTATACAGATATTTTTGAGCTGTTTTGTATAATTTCAAAAGGAAAAATATTTAGTGAAGATGGACTTCAGGGTGAAGCTGGTTTGCAAAGTGATAGGAACAGCAACGAGCAGGATGGTGGAACTGTACTGATCCTTGAGGAACCTTATGGAGAAAGGAAGTGTGCTGAGGGAATCAGCAGTGAATACCTATTTATATTTCTGAAATGCTCCCAACCAAGCATGTGCAATCCGAATTGATAACTCAATAAATAAATGCTATCTAAAGCTGATAAATCATGAAACAGAGTATAAGGATATAACACAGAATTAGAAACAAGTAGAAAACCAATAGAAGAACTAGAATCTGAAGCAGTTAAAAAAGGCTACTCCAATTAAATGAGACGAAAGTTGGAAGAAAGCAGCAGAATGTTGATTTTCATTAAATAGTTCCTCTATACTGTTTGTTGTTATGTGACTGCATTGATAAAAATAAAAACATAACTTTCAAGCTCATAAATTAATAGGGGCTAAAAGTTCCTTTTTTCTTTTTTTTTTTTGTGCTAATTCCATCAAAAGGTTGCTGTCAAAAACAAATTTGATTTTTTCTTTCTGTGTATACACACGTTAGTTACAGATGATTAACAAAGCATTCATTCTTTTATTTGCATTGGCTGAGGGCTGACTTATGTTGTGTTAGAGTTAAGGAAATATTTCACTTTATAAGGAGAAGATACGAAGTTTTGATTATTTAAATACACATACAGCACAAGAAAGGCTTTCTACACAGTTTAGGCTTACAAACACTAAAAACATTTAAGCAGGTAGAAGTGCAGATATATCCAACTTAGAAAGTAGGAATATGCTATTTATCTTTCCTCTCTTTTTCCAAAATAGGTTTTATAAATTTGTCTGTTTAGTAATGCAATCTTGATGGGGTGATAAAAAGTTTACTTAAAGATACTAAATATGGCAGAAGCAATGATTATTTAACTTTAAAATACAGACCAGTTTCTTTAAAAATTAAAAAATCAGCAAATCAGTAAAAAATAATAATATTACAGAAGAATTTCCCTAAATCTAGGGTATCTGAAAATAAGTACTCAAATTTAGCCTGATATATAATCACATAAAACTTCTTTACTTTTCTCATGCAGAATGTTTAAAAACAATATTCAATTGCATGTAGTTTTCTTAATAAAGGTAGGTACACATAGGAAGAATCAGTGAGAAACGTACAATACTATCTTACCTTTCTAAAATTTGTATAAAATCACTTTTCTAAATAAAGCTACTTTATCAGCTTAAAAAAATACTAGTTGCAGCAATTTAGTTTCTTGCAACACCTGCTGGATTTAAGCATGAAGGCACTCAGAACTAATAATATGATTTAAACTATACTGTGACTGGCTTTTGAGTAGAGTTTCACTAACCAAGTCCACCAACATAGGATGGAGTAAAGAAAAATATGCTGTGGATTATTTAAAGGCTAGCTAATAAAGAACAGAAAAGAACGTCTGGATTTGAAGTCAGTTCTCAGGTACCTATTATATTCCTAAATTTCTAAGGATCGCAACTTAAAAAGAAAGAATTAGACAAGGAATGGATATTAGGTATGAGAGCAAGGATAAGAAACACTGGTGGCAAATGATTTGACCATTCTAGGACTTGTCTAAAAATTTATAGTACACAGGACTTCAAACCCAAGGCTTAATCCACAGACTCGCCCCTTTGGAGAGTAAAGAAACTTAATCTTCTATATTTCTTCCAGTTCTTTCCTTAGTAGATCATATGCAGCACAGAGCCATTATTTACAAAATAAGTTACACTGCCAGTTTAGACTTTTTTTCAATTTGCTGAAAGGTAACAAGACCTTTCCACCAAATTAAATTGAGCAATCTCAGGTGGTTCCCGTCAATTTTATTTCATTTTTACCACACACACCCCATTCATCACTTTCATTTTATATGATCTACTTGTTGACACGTATGCATTGAAATATACTTCTAAACTCAACTTTGAACCTTGTCACAAAAACTGTTCTTGAATCAACAAGACCATTCCAAAAGCCTGAGTAAATGATGGGTTTTGTATATAATCTGAAGCCCTATAGATTTTTCACTGAGTCAAGCTATCTCTGGAGCAAATTCCAAAGTGAGACTCACTATAGCGGAAACGAAGATCCCCTCATGGCTCACACCTGCAAAACAGCTCTGAGTGCCTGGTTTAGAAGAACCTCAATCATTATGGAAATACTTAGTTAACAAACATGCTTTTTTATATTATGCAAAAATACTGTTCTAAATGCACTTACATAAAAACTTGAAAATGAGCTAGGACTGATAACATATTTTAAGATAAGAAATATATATATATATATATATATATACTTATAAATTTACTCTAAAATACAAATAATGTACAGTGGCCTAAAAAAACTACACAACATGCAATTGTTTAAATCTAAAGGAAAAATGCTAAATTAAAATCAAATTGTTAATATATGGAATAAAGGAAAAACTTCCCTCTCAATAGACAGTATTGTCAAGATGTCAGCTATGTAACAAATTAAAAAATTTAAAGATACACTAGATGCTAATAAGAAGTCTAAACAGAAAAATACATCTATCAATTTTATTTGCACACTTTTCTTAGCACATCTGATTCACAGAGTAAGTATCTTCTTCAAGCATGAAACTAAGAATGCTGTGCACAGCAGGACTTAAATGTCTCACTCTAAATTTAATAGGAATGAAATCAATTGGATATCCATTTACTGGTTTATTGAATATTTATAAATGCACTGCATCATGCCAGGTTCTGTGAGTCTACAAAAAACTATACTGGCCGGCGCTGTGGCTCACTAGGCTAATCCTCCTCCTGTGGCGCCGGCACCCCAGGTTCTAGTCCTGGTCGGGGCACCGGATTCCATCCTGGTTGCTCCTCTTCCAGTCCAGCTCTCTGCTGTGAAGGCAGTGGAGGATGGCCCAGGTGCTTGGGCCCTGCACCGGCATGGGAGACCAGGAAGAAGCACCTGGCTCCTGGCTTCGGATCGGCACATCGTGCCAGCCGTAGCAGCCATTTGGGGGGTGAACCAACGGAAGGAAGACCTTTCTCTCTCTCACTGTCTAACTCTGCCTGTCAAAAAAACCCCAAAAAACAAAAAACAAAACTATACTATGCCCTTCCAACCCTTAGGTAGCTGCCTAAAATTAGTTGGGGGGGGGGGGTTGGTTTATAAGACTGTCACATGAAAAAATTTTTAAATGAACTAAGTTCAAAGTAAAAGAAAATCCACAAGTATAGTATATGAATAAGTGACAGATTCATTTTTCAAACACTCACTGAGGGCCTACTATTTTTAAAGCATTATTTAAAGTACAGAAATCAAAATTATGCACAGATTTCTGTCCCTCCAAAAATAAGCAAAATATGGAATATTCTGTGAAGGAGAAGGGAATATGAACCACCGATGTATCTGTTCTATAGACGGTAGGCTTAATAGGAATGGCTTACTGGCTTACATTACTGGCATACAGGAGCAGATCTCATGTTAAGGTATAATCATTCTGTAGCTCACGTACTGAAAATATACACCCTATTCTTTAAACTGGTTTAGACAGCATTATATGCAGTACTTTAATTAAATGCAGCAATTGACAAACCTTAAAAGTAGATGCAAAGATCTGAAATAAAGCACTGTAAGTAGACCTTGAAAGTCAATATTAATCCAAGTTTAACCTATATGTAACAAAGTACCAAATGTTTTATCAAGATTGCAGAAGGCTAAATATAACATAATTGTACTCAAAAATCCTCAAATAAAAATGCTTTATGAGCAAACTTCTAATCAGTTAGCAATGTGCAAAGAACAAGTATTACTGTTGGTAGTTTTTAATTCCAGAACAGAAATGTACACACTAATGTTAAAGATAATCCTATTTAGATATCTAAACTACCACCTTAAATACTATTAAAGAATATCTTGTCATTATTTTGAATAAATAATATTTCTATATTTATTTTAATCATTCTAGCAAGAAAACTTAAAATGGTCATTTAAATACATTAAAAATTATTTAAAACTCATCTCTTGGAAAGTTTAATTAACTGTTACCTAACAAATGTGATGTCATAACTGATTTTTAAAACTTTCACACTTAGGTATTTTTCATGTAATTATAAAGCTCAAAATTTTATAATGTACATCTTTTAAACTGAAATTGAAACATTCATATTTATTCATTTTTCAAAAATATTAGCAAAGCTTATCATTAAGAGGGGTTTTAAATTTTATAAAGTTAGTATACACACATGATCTGAAATAGTTGATCTTGTATTCTGAACTTTAATGGATAATCCAGGTATGTCTGCTAGTATTTCAGTCTTGTTTTGTTAAAATACTATCAAATAATTTACCTTAGTAAAACTCATCTTTATATAGAAAAACCTTTGATTATAAAATTCCATTTCTTATAAAAAATGAAAGTCAGCTCTTCTAAAACAGCTGAATCATATTGTACTTGCAGAGATACAAAAGAACCTCAGACTGGAGTGGAAAAAAATGAAAATAAGTCTTTTAAAATTAACTCATAAAATTGTATAGAGTTATGAGTTTATATGTAATATCGCAACACCAAAGTGAGTAGTTAGTTACCTATTAGCAATATGACATTGGACTAGTTAGTAAATAATGTCATCTTAGTTTCCTTATCTGTGAAGGGAAAGAGGAGAACTTTACGATTTCTAAGCCTTCTTACAGCTCTAAAGGTCTACCATTTTATTATTCTGATCAATAAACCCAGATCTGAATTAGGAATCTAGGTTTTAGGATTACAGAATAATATAATAGCAAGTTGTAACTTAAAGAAAACAATAAAAACCTCACAACACTAATATGAAACACATTCAGTGTCTGAAAGTAATGCTTTCAAGATAAACAAAACACAGGGCAACGACTTTACATGGCTGTGCTCATTTAATGATGTCATAAACACCAATGTCTACCAAAAAAGGTATTTCATTTTTGGTAACCCTTGTATAATTATTTAATTTACCTGCAAAGGCATAAACTATAGAAAAGTAACAAGATAATTATACAGAAATATTTCAAACCTTGCTTTTGCAGTGGAGTTCATTCCACTCTGTACAACTTACATGCAGAAACTGTACATACCTAAAATAAATGATCACTAGAACTGCAACACTGTGAACAGAAAAAGCCTTATTTCTTTTAATACATCCTCAGTCACATAACACTTACATAAATTAATACTAATTTCTGTAGTACTGAATTTCTCAAAATGTATAATGTTCAAATATGCTATAACAAGCAGCTAATAAAATATAACTTAAAATAAAAGGAAAAATTTATTATTCTGATACATGTATGACTAGAATTCAGGTTTTTTTCAAAGGTATTTTTTCATAGAATATCTCACAACCCATATTACTTAAAAAAAAAAAAAAAGAACAAAAACAAACAAGCAAACAAAAAACTACAAACCTTTGTGCTAGAAACTGTCCCAGAACTGTATTTTGACATTTTTAGCAACCTGACAAACCACTCTGTACGCTTTCTCCCGCCAATACAAACCAAGCCAAGGAGAAGTTTCTTCATTTATTTCATTTAATGTCACATGACGACACTATGTTAGGGTAAAGGTCAATCAATACTGCATGGTGTTGCTACTGAAAATATATGAATGTTCACCTGGGCCTTATTTCAAAGACTGGACCACCGAAATCTATTTAATATGACCTATAAAACTAGAAGGATCTGGGAAGATGAAATACAAAATACCTTTTCTCATCAAACTAAGTTCACTAGTACCAAATAGAGATAATGAAACAAAGTATATAGAAAACAAATACATTTTAGATAGCTGGCATCAGAAAGGGTATTTTGGCACCCTCCTCCAACCACATGGCATTAATAATCTCATGTTTTTAAGAATTTGCAGGAGTGCTAACCTGCAGGCATCTGTGACAGCATCACAAGGTTTCAGATCTAGTGTGGGTGGCTGGATAAAGTTGGACAATGACCAGTTTTGTGTGTGCTGAAAGGCACCAGTTTAGAACACGGTATTCGGCATTGGGTATGAGACTGCCAGTGCAGTGGGTTGGAAGATGTATGTATTGGCACTCCATGTGGAACCAGGAGGCTGAAACCAGTAACTTAAAAGGTTACTGCAGTCTTGACTTTGGCAGCTGTCTACTTTAAATGATCACGAGGAGTTAAGAGCTCCAGAATTACACCTATGAAGATCAGAAGTTGTACGTGTTTGAGGCAATGCCCATCCTTTATACCTTTCAGTCCTGAGAATCAAAAAATCACATTTTAAAACACTCAACTAACAATTCTACTGATAAGCTTTCATGGTGGCATTTAAAATATCAGCAGATGTGACTACTTACATAGACAAAGTACCCGTGGAACACCAAATATGCATATCAAGAACCCCAAAGTCTTTGTCCACTATGTATGTTTTTGGCTTTCCAATTAATGTTCTTAAATCTCTCCTTCCAAAATTAATTTAGAATGCTATTTAGTTTCATAGATCACTTTTAGTTATGGAGGCAACCGAAGGACTACTGCACACTATTTGTTCTTGACAACTGGATATTAAGGGCAAAACTTTTAGTCTCAATACGCATTGACTCAGGATCTCAGTTCTAGCTTTTCATGACCACTAAAAGACAGATGCTAAATTCAAGACACTTTCGCAGGACATGTGTTTTTCACAGTTACCCCTCCCACCTTCCCCACCTCCACTAAATCAAATATTTTCTCCATTGGAGCTCAAATACGGCACTTCAAACTGACACATGCACATACACAAGTAATGTATTTTACAGATCTGTGCTACTAATACAACAGCCAGGACTGGACCAGGCCAAGCAGGCCAGGAACCTGGAACTCCATCTGAATTTCAAATGTAAGTGGCAAGTGCTCAAGCATTTGAGCCACTATCTGCTACCTCCCAGGATACATCAGCAGGAAGCTGGATAGAAAATGAAGTAGCTTGGGCCAGCGCCGCGGCTCACTAGGCTAATCCTCCGCCTAGCGGCGCCGGCACACCAGGTTCTAGTCCCGGTTGGGGCGCCGGATTCTGTCCCGGTTGCCCCTCTTCCAGGCCAGCCCTCTGCTGTGGCCAGGGAGTGCAGTGGAGGATGGCCCAGGTGGTTGGGGCCTGCACCCCATGGGAGACCAGGAAAAGCACCTGGCTCCTGGCTCCTGCCATCGGATCAGCGCGGTGCGCCGGCCGCGGCGGCCATTGGAGGGTGAACCAACGGCAAAGGAAGACCTTTCTCTCTGTCTCTCTCTCTCTCACTGTCCACTCTGCCTGTCAAAAAAAAAAAATGAAGTAGCTTGGCCAGCGCCACGGCTCACTAGGCTAATCCTCTACCTGCGGCGCCAGCACCCTAGGTTCTAGTCCCGGTCGGGTTGCCGGATTCTATCCTGGTTGCTCCTCTTCCAGTCCAGCTCTCTGCTGTGGCCCGGGAAGGCAGTGGAGGATGGCCCAAGTGCTTGGGCCCTGCACCCGCATGGGAGACCAGGAGGAAGCACCTGGCTCCTAGCTTCGGATCAGTGTAGTGCGCCGGCCATAGCAGCCATTTGTGGAGTGAACGAACGGAAGGAAGACCTTTCTCTCTCTCTCTCTCTCTCTCTCTCTCTCTCACTAACTCTGCCTGTCCAAAAAACAAACAAAAAACAAAAAAGAAAAAAGAAAGAAAGAAAAGAAAGAAAAAGAAAGAAAGAATATGAAGTAGCTGGGACTTGATTGAATCAGCACTCTGATATAGGATGCATGAATCCCAAAACCATGGCTTAACTTACTGCACCACAGCACCCACCCACATGAAACAAACTGATAAAATTTGTTTTTTTTTTTGGGGGGGGGAGGGGTTGTGGGTGCTGTGGGGCAGCAGGTTAAAGCCCTGGCCTGAAGCGCTGGTATCCCATGTGGGCGCTAGTTCTAGTTCCGCTGCTCCTCTTCCAATCCAGCTCTCTGCTATGGCCTGGGATAGCAGTAAAAGATGGCCCAACTCCTTGGGCCCCTGCACCCACATGGGAGACCCGGAGGAAGCTTCTGGCTCCTGGCTTTGGATTGGTGCAGCTCTGGCTGTTGCGGCCATCTAGGGAATGAACCAGCAGATGAAAGACCTCTCTCTCTGTCTCTACCTCTCTCTGTAATTCTGTCATTCAAATAAATAAAATAAATCTTTTAAAAAAATTTAGCTTTTTCAACTGGGATAATTTGTTTTTTAAAAAGAATAAAATGCCACAAACAGAAGTTGGGCATTTTAAATAAGAACAACATACTTTGTCAGCTAGAGTATTTTTAAGTAATGTCACAAGGATACTACAATTTTATAATTATAAAAACACCCTTAGCATGTGAAAGAAAACAACTGTAGATCACTTAAGAGGTATCCTTTAAAAATCCTTTATCCTGGCACCAAAACTGAACTGTCACTAAAAGAGAAGCAAAAAAGATTCTCCAAAACCCTTCCTTTTAAACTATAATTAGTATTTTGATGTTAAGCAACCACCATACTCCATCATTCCAAATCACAACTTTAAAGAGTTGCTGCTTAAATATTACTCAGTGCTCTGTGAACCATTCTATATTAAAATTGGATAGTTCTAAACATCACATATATAAAAAAGTATTGTTTGACACAGTGCCGTTTTGATGATAAATTGCAATCTATAGCTCAAATAATTCCACCCAGGGATTAACATTTCAGAGGCTGAGCCAGCGATTATTGTGTGTGGATCTTGAATTTCATCATCTCCCTTTGGCACAATAGCTTATTCTTCCTTTTTTCATCTATTCTCTCATGAAGGGTCAGGAAAGCTTAGCCTTGCTGTTGCATTCATTTCATCTCTACATTAACCAGATACCTTGCAGTCTTTAGTTCTTATGTGTTATTCCATTACAAACACTACATAGCAATGTGCTATGGCTAATGAGGTTTGTACCAAATCAAAGGGTGCCATCAAGTGGTTATAACACTCTAAACAGCATTACACTAAATGACTACTCCAGATAGACTTCTTCAACATAGACAAACCATGCAACTCCTCTATAAAGCAACATATTAATGGGAATCAGGGGTTGGAGTAGGGATTACCCATATTAATTTTTACGTTTTATTTTCTATCACTCAGAGGTTGCTTTTCTGAATATTATATATTTGTAAAGCATGATTTTAGAGCCATAGTCAGGATTAATATTTAGGTCAGCAGATTGTCAAATGATATTTATTAGGTGCAATTCAAGCATGGCAGTATGTCTGGGAACCAACCAATTTATCAATCAAAATACATGACTAGATTAACATGAGCTTATTCTGAGACTCAGCAATAGTAGTGTACATACAAATCCATTTCCAATTACTAATGAAAAACTACAAAGCTATGAAATAGAGCCAACAGAGCCAGTATTATTTGATGTATTTCATGTAGTCATGCCTAAGGTCTAACAAGGAACCTAGCTGTTAAAATGGGAATTTATTTCGGATATTTAGAAAACTTTCAACAATGAGTTGCAAGGATCATTCAGAGTTTTAAACACAGGAATCTAAAATGGCTCTTAGAAAACATAAACAAGGTAACATGCAATTCAAAATGGCCCATTCTGCAGAGGTGGCTAAACTGCTGCTGCCTGCAACCGTCCTACACAAGAAAATCTAACAAAGAAGCTTAAAGCCTCTTCAACACTATGCTCGCACACTTAATATCACTGCAGAGAAAGCTTATCCAAGTTCAAAAGTCAAACAAGATGTAAAAAATTAAATCACAAAGCTATGTTGATCTTTAGAAGATGTAAAGAGCAGTACCAACATAATAACTTCCAGGCAAAACTAAAGATCTGTATGACAACATTCATATATTTTCTACACAGCTGATGCAGATCACCAACAAAAATATTTCTTATCCCAGACTTTCTTCTGGAGTCTCGCGCTTCCTCATCAAAAGGTGGAGTTTAATGCTCCTCCTCCTCAAATCTGGGCAGGTTCGTGATTAGCTTGTAGGTAACAGAAAGTGGGGAAGTAACATAATAAGGCAAAGCTAGGTCAGGAAATGTGATGTAATTTCCACTTAAGAGATGGAATACTCTTGAAACTTCAGCTACCATGAAAGAAACTCAACTGCTTTGAAAGAAACCCAAATTAACCCACCTAGATAGATAAAATAACAACCAGTAAAACCTGGAGACCACATGAAATGAAAAACAACTGGATGAGTCAGAACTTTCCGAATTCTTGACCCAAGAAACTGAGTAACTGGTACCACGACTACAATCCAATATATTACACTGAATCACAAGGGGCAAAAAATGATCAAGTTCCAGAGGATGATCAGCAGATACCAATTTGCATTGTTGCATCACTTATAATACCAAGTTGGCTATGGGAATGTAATAGATACAACTAATGCTCAAGAAGTTGTCAGATTGGTAACAAGCAGAAGGTTAAAAAAAAAAAATCACCACATCTGACAGATGAGGAAAAGATGATATAGTCTGTATTGAAAGAAAAAAGTTTTAATTTTAGAGGGTGGAAATTTGTCCTAACTAATTAAGATACTTTTTGGGGGCTGGCACTGTAGCATAGTTAAGCCTCCACCTGTGGCACTGGCATACCACAAGGGTGCTAGTTCATGTCCTGGCTGTTCCTCTTCTGATCAAGTTCTTGATGGTCTAGGAAAGCAGTGGAAGATGGCCCAAGTGCTTGGGCTCCTGCACCCACGTGGGAGACCCGGAAAGAAGCTCCTGGCTCCTGGCTTTGGATTGGCCCATCTCTGACCCTGGCAGCCATTTGAGGAGTGAGGCAGTGGATGGAAGACCTCTCTCTCTGACTCTCCCTTTCTTTGTAACTCTGCCTCTCAAATAAATAAATAATATTAAAAAAAAAGACAACACTTGGGATGCACACATCCCATATCAGAGTGCCTGAGTTCAAGACACAGCTCCACCTTCTAATCCCAGCATCCTGCTAATACAGGTTATGATGTAAGTAATTGGGTCTCTGCCACCCAAGTGGGACAACCAGATTGAATTCCTAGCTCCCAGCTTCAGTCTGGCCCAGCCCTGGCTGTTGTAAGCATTTGGAGAATGAACCAGCAGAAGGGAGATATCTGTCTGCCTGCCTTGGTCTTTCAAGCCAATAAAATAAATAATTTTTTTTTTTTTTTTTTTTTTTTTTTTGACAGGCAGAGTGGACAGTGAGAGAGAGAGACAGAGAGAGAAAGGTCTTCCTTTGCCGTTGGTTCACCCTCCAATGGCCGCCGCTGCAGCCGGCGCACCGCGCTGATCCTGGCAGGAGCCAGGAGCCAGGTGCTTTTCCTGGTCTCCCATGGGGTGCAGGGCCCAAGCACCTGGGCCATCCTCCACTGCACTCCCTGGCCAGAGCAGAGAGCTGGCCTGGAAGAGGGGCAACCGGGACAGAATCCGGCGCCCCAACCGGGACTAGAACCCGGTGTGCCGGCGCCGCAAGGTGGAGGATTAGCCTATTGAGCCACGGCGCCGGCCAAAATAAATAATTTTTAAAATAATCTTTTTAAAAATATTCTAGGGGCTGGCACTGTTGCGCAGTGGGTTCAACACCAGCATCCCATGTGGGAGTAGAGCTTCCAATCCCAGCTGCCCCACTTCTGATCCAATTCCCTGTGCTGGTATGCCTGAGAAAGCAGCAGATGATGGCTCAAGTACTTGGGCCTCTACCATCCACATGGGAGACCTGGATGGAGTTTTTGACTCCTGTCTTCAGCCTGACCCAATCCTCACCTTTGGGAAGTGAACCCAAGGATAGAAGATCGCTTTCTCTCCTTCTCTCTCTCTGTCACTGTGCCTTTCAAATAAATAAAGTCTTAAATATATACATATATATTTATATGTATTAGGGTATATATATATTAGGGTATACATACATATTAGGGTGTGTGTGTGTGTGTATATGTATACATATATATACACACATATATTAGGGGAAGCTGTATAAAAAAACTAAAAACCAAGCAAGAAAAAGTAGGTTGTATTAGAAAGGTAAAATAAAGAAGAGGTCTTAAGATACGTATGTTAGTAAGAGAAAGAAGAAAATAAAATTTACTTAAAGGAATGTGACTTAGGGGGAAAAAAACAGTGATATATCCAAACTGCCTTTTGGATACATTTTTTTTTCCCCACAACCCATCCTTACCATCTTTTTATTTGTGTTCTCTGTATTACTTTAGAGCATAAGCATTCAAACATTCAAACTAGAAATCTGGGAATCATCTTAAACTCCCTGATCTCCCTTAATTCTCAAACTAATCAGTCACTAAAAAGTGATTCCACCACCTTTTAAATACCTGTTGAATTTCTCTCTCTCACCTTATCTGTCTGTGCCTGCTAATGACAATGTCCTAGTTCTGGCTCCCATGATGTATTATGTGGATAACTGAATTGCCTATCTGCGCTCCAGTCCCTGCATTCTGCATTCCTCAATTCATTCTGTACAGCAATATCAATTTAGTGGCTTCCCACCAGTATCCTAATATCCTGGAATAGAACAGGAAATATGAGTGGATCTAAAAGTACTACTAAGAATAAGATATATTTCATGAAACTCCCATTTTAGTTCTATATAGACACACATGTGTATGTATTAGATAATATTGTAAAATGTATTTCTTACTTTTCAAAAAACTATTTATCTTATTTGAAAGGCAGAGAAACAAAGAGCAGAAGACAGGGAGAGTCAGAGATCTCCCATCTACTGGTCCACCCTTCAAATGCCTGCAAAAGCTAGGGCTCAGCAAGGCCAAAGTGAGGAGCCAGGAATTCAACAAGCTGAGCCATTAATGCTGCCTCCCAGGGTGTGTATTAGCAAGAAATTGGAATTGGGACCAGAGCCGACACTCAAACCTGGACAGTCTAACATGGCAAGCAGAGTCTTAACTGCTATGTCAAATACGTGCCCTGTATTTTACTTACAGCGGTTGTTGAAAAAGTTTGAAAGGTAAAAACTGATCTTTCAAAATACAAGTCTGATCATAGTATCCCATAGCTATTTCAACAGCTTGCTGGAATCATGAATCAGAGTCACACGGGGCCCATGCAAATGCTTTAAAATACCCACGGGTGATTCTGATGAATAACCAAGTTTGAAGTCAAGGTCCTCTAGGATAAAGTTCAAATACCTGAGAATGGCATATAGGGCCATCCATAATCAGTCCTTGCTCATCTTGATAACTTCAATCTCCTTACTCTCCCCATTGTGGATATAAAGCTGTAGCAATTTTATTTTTGTGCCTTTACCAAGGCTATTGCTTCTGTCCTTACCTTAGATCCCATTCTCCTCTTAAACTCTATCTGGTGGGTGAACTTTAAAGTCTTTCAAGTCATAGGTCATGTGTCACTACTCTCTAAAATCTTCCCCATGCCTCCAATAGATGTGAGCATAACTTGTTGAACTCAGTGGACATTCCACGTGCCTTTTTTCTAGCCTTATCAATGTATTCTGATCATTTACTTGCAGACCTGCACCATCACTCCCTCCCCTAACTAGACTGAGAACTATTTGAGGACTCAAATTCTACATTTTTTATAACCCAAATGTTTAGGAAATGAATGTACAACCAATTCCTCAGTACCCAGTATAATGAAGTCGAAAAAACATTAATTCTCTAACCCAAGTTAAATAGAACAACAATGTTCTCTATGTTAAAGAAAGCAATTTTACTTTTATTATTATTATTATTTATTTAAGAGGGAGGGAGAGGGAGAGACAGTTCCCATCTGCTGGTTCACATTCCCAAATGCCAGCAATGGCTGAGATGGGACCAAACTGAAGATGGGAGCCAGGAACTCAATCCAGATCTCCCATGTAGGTGGCAGGGATCCAACTATTTGAGCAATCACCTGCTATCCCCCAGGGTCTGCATTGGTCAGAAACTGGAATTGTTAGCAGAGCTGAGAAATGAACCCTGGTACTCTTATACAGGATACAGATATCTCAACAACTAGGACAAATGCCTGCCCCAATGGTTGAAGCCTGAAAAGTAGGCAAGTTACATTATACAGGAAGACTACTTCTAATGTGGCTAACCTAGACTACAAAGGGAAGACAGTAGCATATATCTGCAAGTAATGTTATTGAGCATCATTTAAAAAAAAAAAAGCTTAAATGTGTTAAAATTTAAATTAATGTATAACTTTGATTAAAAAGACCTTTAAACTTTAATCTTGATGTGAATGGAAGGGGAGAGGGAGTGGGAGAGGGGAGTGTTGTGGGTGGGAGGGAAGTTATGGGGAGTGGGGGAAGCTATTGTAATCCATAAGCTGTACTTTGGAAATTTATGTTCATTAAATAAAATTTAAAAAAAAATAGAAAAAAAAAGACCTTTAAACTAAAGCAAGTAGAACAGTAGCATAATAGTTTCCACTATAATAAACATTTCTACCCAAAGAATAGAAGTATTTTAGTGAACACTTACTGTATCTTTAGCAATTATACGTCCTTTAAGATCAATGTAAAAGGAGATTTTTGGGTGCTAAGGAAAATACCAAGGCTTTATGCAATGTAGTATCTATCAACTAAATAACAGTCTAAACTTTAATGTTTATACTGACACAAATTTGATGGCCTATAATTGGTTATTGTTGAGTCATAGTACTGTAGTGCAGTCTGTCTTCTAAATTGCTAAAACCATTTATTCTTCTTATTTCTTGCTAGCTGTCTTTAAATGTCTTTCATACAGATGAACAGGAAAAAGACAACCAAAGTTGCTTTCAGTTCTATATTTTGCCAACTGGAGGGAGGAAGCTGAGAACAGTCAACTATAGAAATAAATCTCTAATACTACATTAGAGATGTTTAAAACCAGCAGTGTATTTGAAGAATTTCTTCTATGTTTATTCATAGACATTCAGCAGTAAAAGATACTATCACATATAACATACTATGAATCTGCATGAGGCCTTTTTTCCTCCCTGATGAAAAGCATTAGGACAGAGACTTGACAACTGTTTTACAGTAGGATTCTAATGACATGCCAAACTTAACAGAAAAGCACTTGTTTAAAGATTTTTCAATTTGCTACTTTAATCTGTTTCTCTTCTCTATTTGCTCAGTCATACATAAATAAAACTTTCCTAGTCTTATAATGGAATGGATATTTGGTTTTCCAGTTTTCTGCTGTATCAGCCACTTTGAAAGACTGGTTAATAAGCTGAAGGCTCCTACATAATTCTCTGCTTAAAGACAGCCTAGAAGTGAATTACAGAAACAAACAAAACTTTCAAATGTATCTAAAATATTTTGTTTGTACAGAACTAGAATTTTGTATCATGTAAAGGATATAGGAACATTGTATTGAGAGAGATGCAAACAGAATTTTTTCATTAATGTATCCTATTAAAATGGGACTGCTGACAAATACAAGTAATGTACAACTAATTAGAAAACTAAGTTTACATATGTACTTCAGATTCATTCTAGAGAGTTATTAGCTTGAGGATACAGAATTGTCTTAATACTTTAATACTTTTAAGCCCTCCAGTTCTTCATAGCATTCTCTATAAATAATCTACTATATACACTGAATTTTCATTTTTCTCTACTTTATTACTTAATTTCTCTAACTTTCCTTTGTACTTCCATTTTTTCTTCTTAATATTGTCATTAACCTTTTATATCATAAATTTAATGAAGCATTTTTTCTTGTTATGACTCTGGTCTTACATAAATTAATTACAATAATTCATTTTGGGGCTGGTGCTATGGTGTAATATGTTAAGCTTCCGCCTGTGGTGCCAGTATTCCATATGGGCACCAGTTTGTGTCCCAGCTACTCCTCTTTTGATCCAGCTCTCTGTTTTATGGCCTGGGAAAGCAGTGGAAGATGGCCCAAGCCCTTGGACCCTGCATCCACGTGAGAGACCCGGAAGAAGCTCTTGGCTCCTGGCTTTGGATGGGCTCAGTTCTGGCAGTTGCTGTCATTAGGGGAGTGAATTAGCAGATGGAAGATCTCTCTGTCTCTCCCTCTGTCTGTAACACTGCCTCTCAAATAAATAAATATTTTTTAAAAGTTCATTTTTATCAATATTATGACAACTAGAAATTGATAAAATGCAATGTCTCATAATAATCTGTTTTGCTCAATGATGTGTAAAACGTAAAACATTTTAATATGGTGTTTTAGTCTGAAATAATTTAGTACTGTAAGAATGTTTTTCTTTGGCTTAAGACCAACTTGTTTTTAAACAAAAGCTGTTTTGCAGGAACTCTGAGCAATACACAGACAAATGCAGCCTCCAAATTCAACCAACCACAGATTGAAAACATTCAGGAAGGAAAATTGTGTTTCGGGCCAGTCTTGTGGCATAGTGGGTAAAATCGCTGCCTACAACACCAGAATTCCATATGGGCACTGGTTCAAGTCCTGGCTGCTCCACTTCCAATCCAGCTCCCTGCTAATGGCTTGGGAAAAGATGGTCCAAGTGTTTGGGACCTTGCTACCCACATGGGAGTCAGGTATAAAGCTCCTGGCTTCGGCCTGGCCCAGTGCTGGCCTTTGTGGCTATCTGGGGAGTGAACCATCAGATGGAACACTCTCTCTCGCTCCCCCTCTTTGTAACTTTGACTTCCAAAATAAATCTTTAAAAAAAGAAAAGGGGTCGGCACCGTGGCGCAGGTTAATCCTCCACATATGGGCACCAGTTCATGTCCCGGCTGCTCTTTTTCCAATCCAGCTCTCTGCTATGGCCTGGGAAAGCAGTAGAAGATGACTCAAGTCCTTGAGCCCCTACACCCATGTGGGAGACAGGAAGAAGCTTCTGGCTCCTGGCTTCTAGCTTCGGATTGGTCCAGCTCTCACCATTGCGGCCATTTGGGGAGTGAGCCAGCGGACAGAAGACCTTTCTCTCTGTCTCTCCCTCTCACTGTCTGTAACTCTACCTCTCAAATAAATAAAATATATAAAAATTTTAAAAAAGAAAACTGTGTTTGTGGTGGACCTATGCACATTTTTTCCTTTTCATTATTCTCTAAATAATATAACTCTGCATATCCCATTTATATTGTATTAGATATTATAAATAATATAGAGAAGATTTAAAGTATACAGGTGGATGTGCTTGTGTTAAATGCAAATACTCTAGCCAGCACCATGGTTCACTAGGCTAATCCTCCGCCTGCGGCGCTGGCACCCCGAGTTCTAGTCCCGGTCGGGGAGCCAGATTCTGTCCCGGTTGCTCCTCTTCCAATCCAGCTCTCTGCTGTGGCCTGGGAAGGCAGTGGAGGATGGCCCAAGTGCTTCGGCCCTGCACCTGCATGGGAGACTGGGAGGAAGCACCTCACTCCTGGCTTCGGATCTGCAGAGCACACCGGCTATAGCGGCCATCTGGGGGATGAACCAATGGAAAGAAGACCTTTCTCTCTGTTTCTCTCTCTCTCATTGTCTACTCTGCTTGTCAAAAAAAAAAAAAAAAAAAAAAAGCAAATACTCTGCCATTTTATATAAGGGACTTGAGTATCCACTGATGCTGATATCTGTCAATGTTCCCGGAAACAGTTCTGGGATAAGAGACAGGTAGTTGATATTTTATTTACTCAGAAACTAAGTCAAAGAGAAGATATTTAAATTGCATAAAAGTAGCAGAACCAAGCATAGAAGGTCCATGATTCCTAAATCTCAGGAAGCCTAAGTATAGTACCATGTTATTGTTACTATTAGGACCGAAGACAATAATGAAAGCATTTGTGTTTTATTATCTCTCCAAGTTGTTTCATGCGTACTTTAAATAAAAAGTTTGCAACAGTATATCCCCCCATAATTTATAACTATTGGCCTTATTAGCAGGGGAAGTGTAGAGTCTCGTTATTTCATTGATTAACTTTTTCACTAGAATTATTTACCTTTAAGATTCTGGCAATCTGGATTGTCTTTTGTTAATTATTTCAACCAGGGGCCGGCATAGTAGGTTAAGCCACCACCTTCACACTGGCATCCCATATGGGCACTGATTCCAGTTTCAGCTGCTACACTTTCCATCCAGCTACCTGCTAATGGCCTGAGAAAACTGTGGAAGGCAGCCCAAGTGCCTGGGTCCCTGCACTCACATGGGAGACTTGGAAGAGGCTTCTGGATTCAGATCAGCCCAGCTCTGGCCATTGACACCATTTGGGGAGTAAACCAGCAGATGGAAGACCTCTCTCTCTGTCTCACCCTCTCTCTAACTCTGCCTCTCAAATAAATAAATCTTGAAAAAATTATTTCAACCAAAGCATTAGAATGAATTGGGCTGATGAAAACATTTGGGGGGCCGGCACTGTGGCGCAGTGGATTAAAGCCCTGGCCTGAAGCGCCGGCATCCCACATGGGCGCTGCTTCTAGTCCCGGCTGCTCCTCTTCCAATCCAGCTCTCTGCTATGGCCTGAGAAAGCAGTAGAAGATAGTCTAGGTCCTTGGGCCCCTGCACCCATGTGGGAGACCGGAGGAAGCTCCTGGCTCCTGGCTTCAGATCGGTGCAGCTCCGGCTGTTGCGGCCACTTGAGGAGTGAACCAGCAAACGGAAGACCTTTCTCTCTGTCTCTCCTTCTCACTGTCTGTAACTCTTAACTTTCAAATAAATAAATAAAATCTTTTAAAAAAAATCTGAGTAGAGATGTTCTCTTGTATCCTCCATGGTAGTACTAAACAATGGCAGGCTCTAAACCCAGTGCCTAGGATAATAAATGTTTGAGGATTAAATAAGAGCTAGTGAGTAGGATAAGTAAATAAATGATAAAAAGTATGGGCTTCAGAGTTTGAAGATGAGTTTGAGAACAGGCTAAGCTGTTTTCTGTTTATTCTTACACTAGCCACTTAACTTTACCTGTCAAAAAAATTGTAACCACTTTAGAGAGGTTTCATAAACACTACAGGGGATATTTTAGTTGAAAATTCTTTCTATTCTTTAACAAAATATTACTTATGAAGTTAAGTTACTCACTGATCAGCTAATACAGTTCAATTTCATTTTAAGAGAACAGTGTAACAAGATTGTAATTCAACAGATCATACTAGTCAAGTAATTTTCATAAAAGTAATCAGTAATAGATTCCAACATAGGATTCCCTCTGCTTGACTGATCTAAGTATGAGTATTAAATTATTTTCATAATGGAACACATTTCAAAGAGTATAAAGTACTGCTTTATAAATGCATCTACCCTTTCTATTTTCCAAATCTCTAATTTGCTAAAAATTACAAAAGATGGCTCCAATGATCTCAAAAACATTTCCCTTCTGCAGAATTCTGATTCAGTAGATCCAAGTTGGGGCCCAGGTATTTGCACAGCTAAAATGCAATACAGATGATTTTGGGGCAGCAAGTACTAATGAAAAAATAACATCAATAATTCTTTTCCTTTAACACTATTACTTACCCCATGCATGCCACATAAATTTGTAGTCACAAAATGAAGGGAAAAAAAACTATAGATTTGCAGCAACTATATAAAGTGAATATTTAATTTCTTAATAATCAAACAACTCAACTATATAGTTGTAAGTTACTACAACCCTAGAACAATCAACTAGTCTTTTAATGGAAAAATATTCAAGAAAGTACGCTGTTCTACAAAGGAGTCACAGCCTCTCTTACTTCCAGACTTCTGTTCAAGCTATTCCAGCCACCCCAGACACTCTCTAAATACCCTGCAGCTATCAAGAGTACTTAATCTCTACTCTGAAATCTCCTAACTTGGACTTTATTCTTTATTAAGGGAACATATAGCAACCTAAGCTTAATCTTAGTGGTTGCCTGTTCATCTCCTACCAGACTGTAGGAAATCTGCAATCAGGGACTACATTTTTTTTTTCCACTATTATATTCTCAGTAAGTAGCAAATGTCTTCCATGTAAGTGCACAATAATGAATGATGCTTTATTTTTTAAAATTTTATTTGAAAGACAGAGAGACAGAAGGAGAGGGAGAAGGAGAAAGACAGAGATACCCCATCTGCTGATTCATCGCACAATGTCTGCAATAGCCAGGACTGAGCCAAGCTAAAGCCAGGAGCCAGGAAATCAATCTGGGTCTCCCATGTGGTTGGCAGGAACCCAACCACCTGATCTCACTGCTGTCTCCCAGAGTCTGCTTTAGCAGGAAGTTCAAAACAGAAGCAGAGTCAGGATCTGAATTCAGGCCCTCAAGTGTGGGATACAGACATCCCAAGCAGTATCTTAACCACTGTACCAAATACCCACTCCAGTAATATGATTATAATCCAGTAAACTAAACTACCTTATCACTCTACATAATTGATCTGTAAGGTATAATTAACATTAATAAAGATGAATCTCCATATACTGAGCTGGGAAAAAAAAAAGAGAGACTCAAACCAAAAAGTGTGTACATTCTAACAGGTTGAAAATAGTAATCCACTGTTACAAAATAAATTTTTTCCTTAAATTTGTTAGCTAGGACATTTTACAAATTAAAATACTTCAAGAAATAAAATTATCTGGTATGCAGTTTTTATTTATGATTTTAACACTAGGTTTCTTGTCCTAAACATGGATAAATATAGCACACCTAATTTTCAATGTTAATCCATGTGAGTTCATTTTTGTGTATTTTTAGAATGTAGTATCTAAAGATAGAAACTTGTTTTCCTAATTAATACAGTCTAATAAAACTAACAAATAATTAACAAAAGTATCACACACAGTAGGCAAGATGAAAATGGAAAATTAAGAAAATATCTAAATAGATAGGGAAAGCTACATGAGAATCTTAAGATTCTACTGATTCAAAGATTCAAAGCATGTATGATCATTGAGCATTTTTCTAAAGGTGTAACAAAAGTTTCTTATTGGGGCTGGCAGTCTGTAACATAGCAGGTAAAGCCACGACTTGCAGCACCAGCATCCCATATGGGCACAGGTTCGAGTCCCAGTTGCTCCACTTCCAATCCAGCTCCCTGCTGATGCACCTGGGAAAGCAGTGGAGGATGGCCCACGTGCTTGTGTCCCAACACCCATGTGGGAAACCTGGATGAAGCCCCTGGCTCCTGGTTTCAGCCTGGCTGTTGTGACCATTTGGGGAGTGAGCTAGTGGATGGGAGACCTTTCTCTCTCTGTCTCTGCCTCTCTATAACTCTTTCAAATAAATAAATAAATCTTTTTTTAAAAAAAGGTTTGGTTATCTGAGAATAAAGGAGATGGAATTTCCCTCCAGAAATACAATCTGAAAAACCAGCATACTAAATATTTAACATAAAGAAAAATAAGGAAGAATATATATATATAAATGTACTTTCCCTGGGATTTAACCAAAATGAGATTTGGCTTGCAAAGCTTCATTCAACTCCTTCCCAGTCATATCTAGAATATTTTGCCTAATTTACATCAACAGTTAATCACAGTTCACGTAGTCATATACAAGAAAAAGTTGACAGGATAATTAAAAGACCAAGAAAGACTGTCTGAACTATGACCTTCCTAATCTAAATACAGAAGTTTAATTCTGAGAGTGCTTACAAGGAAAGCTTTGTGGCTTCTAATACAATGTGTTTTTCAATGTAGAAATAAGAACAAAATATCTAATACTGAGAGAGATCATCTAAAAGGAAACTTACAAAAAAAAATGTAGGTGGATCACCTTTTCTGAGCCACCAGTGTCTTTCATTCAGCAAGTTCTTAAGCTGATGGCCTTCATTATTTACAGAAGAAATGAGACAATATCTGAGATTTACTTTAAAGACTTTGGTAAAGCAAACAAAAGCAAGGTGAGAGGATTGATGAAATATTGAAAACTGTTGAGCTGGGAGATGAGTATAGAGGTTTAGTATATTACTTCATTCACTTTTTTATGTATTTTAAAAATAACGAAAAAATTAAAGTTAAAAAAAGTAAAAACTGGGAATTGATTAGATTTATCCAAATCGACAAATTTGTATGAAGGAAACACTCAACAGAGGTACTTTATTTATTGTTTTAAAATTTTTGAAATATTTAGAAATACTGAAAGGTCTAAGACTCTGGCACTATAAGAAAATAACATGGTTGAGGATTTACACCAAAAGAATGGCTTAAAAGAAACTAACAATACAGGGATCTTCAATTTATCATTCTTCATATGTATTCTGGTCAGTGCTGTGTACAGCAAGACGCCACTCTCTCATCAAGTAGCCACTATGGCTAAGCACATGAATTTTCTTTTCATTCAGCAAAAGCAGGAGAGTTCACTTCTTTTCTTGACCAACTGCAATGAACAGGGTAGGAAAAGGACTAGTTTCCTATAAACAAAGTTGAAAGAACTGCAGAGGAGAAACGAACATATATAGAATATGATATTAACAAATACAGATAGATGGGCATTACTAATTGAATCACTCTTTAGTTACTGGATTAATAAAAGAACAAAAAATGAAGCATGCTGTCTAGTAAAAGCTTGTTGAACAGATTCAAGAAAATTAACTGAGTCATATTTCCATAGGGAGAGAAGCATTAGTAGGGAGGCTATAAATAGGATGTGCGTTGGCAGGGGCTTTTAATTTCTATGATGTGGCTTGCAGTATTCTTCTATGTACTAAGTACCTTTTGGGCCTTTGGAAAAGTGGTATTCATAAAAATAAAGATAACCCCAGTTTGGAGCTATAAAAGAAGTTACATCAACTTAAATGGAAGAAAGCATAAGCTACAGCTATTGAAGAAGGTATCCAGTCTTTACCCAGGCATTAGAATGAGCTCTCTTCGCTGAGATAATACACAAAGAAAATAACTACAGGCGACAAAAGCATTCTCTGAGTGAAAAAAGCAGAGGTAATTTATCAGAGCACAATTGTTAGATCAAGACACTGACTTGATTCTGCAGGAAGATTCAAACATTAAAAATATCAAAAACTTGGGGTCAGCTTTGTGGTACAGTGGATTAAGCCGCAGCTTGTGACACTGGCATCCCATGAGTGGTGGTTCATATCCCAGCTACTCCACTTCCTATCTATCTCCCTGCTAATGTGCCTGGGAAAGCTTTCGGGTCTAAGTTTTTTGGACCCTGTCACCCATGTGGGAAGCCCAGACTGAGTGCTGGGCTCCAGGTTTGGCCTGACTCAGTTCTGGCTTTTGTGGACATTTGGAGAGTGAACCAACAGATAGAAGATCTCTTTCTCTCTGTCTCTCCATCACTCTCACACTCAGCCTTATAAAAAATAAATAAAAATAAACTTCTATGATTTTATATTGTTTACTATTTGAGCCATGTGTACCATTTGAGCTATGATATAATCTCTATTCTGGGTATCATCTTGTCAGTAGTGTTTGATTGGACAAGCAAACCAAAGAAACAAACAAAACATTACAGTACTGCCTTGGAACAAATATAATTCTTATCCTATCCCATTTATTTAAAAGGCTTCTGGAAGTAACACCAAATAAACAGCAATTAAAAATCACCAAGGAGCAAAAATGCCAGTCTCACAATTGGAAATAATGGGAAAGACTGGACATTGTGATACCCCACAGAGCTCTTCCAAGGAAGACACAGAAACTCATGCTATCACATACCTTTACTAAATTCATTGGCTTAAAAGTTTTGTTTTGCTTTTTTTAGGCAGATGTCTGTTGAGCATTAATATGATACCTTATGTTTCCTTTTGATTGGTTTACTTTTCCTCATAATTAATTTTTTCTTTAAACTCATAATTTTTTTCTCTTGCCCTAATCTTTCCTGATGTTTCTTTCTTTTGCTTGGAATGCCTTTTTTACCTAACTTCATATTTTCTTAAAAAGTCAACTTTGTAGCCACTCTCTCCTAGAAATCTACCCTGACTCTGCCCTTTCACTGTTCTTTGGCATACTTTGGGTGTAATTTTTCCTTTCAGTTCTTTCTTTCTTTGACATCTCGCTGGTTCATAAGCTTCTTGAGGACAGATACTCCTTTTTTTTTTTTTTTAATCAATCTTTCCCATTCTATACTTCTGTACTTTATTTGAAATGCAGAGTTAAAGAGACAGCAAGATCTTCCATATGCTGGTTCACTCTCGAAATAGCCACAATGGCTGGGGCTGAGCCAGACTGAATCCAGAAGCCTGGAAGTTCATCCAAGTCCCCACATGGATGACAAGAACCCAAGTACTTTGGGCCACTTTCTGCTGTCTTCCCAGGCACATCTGCAGGGAACTGGATGGAAAGCAGAGCAACTGGGCCTCGAACTGGCACTCATATGGGATGTTAGTGTGGCAGGCAGCAGCTTAACCCTCTGTACCACAACACTGACTCCAAAGGCAGACTATCTTATACCACCAAATATGAGTCTCCTTTGGTTTAAAAATGATACAACATTGTGTTATATAGCACTAAGAAAGAAAATAGCACTACCAATAGTACTAAGAAAGAAAACAGCACTACCAATTAACAGTGGGATGCTGTAGACATATAATGATCCAGTATCAAAGAAAAAATGTGGGAGGGCACAAACCATGCAACCAAGAATCACAGAAATTCTAATTTGACTTTATATCTTCAATTTTCACAAAATGGGCATGCAGAAAATGCACAGGAAGTGTTTGTAGAATACCGAATAAATCAATTCAACCTAGATTGGTACATTTCATGAATATTCACCTTTTGGTTCATTAAGAAAACAATGGAATCAAAAGAATAAAACTTTCTAGGTTCTTTTTAAAACTAAAACCTATAAATTTATAAATGTAATGATCCTAGATTTAGTTGGGTAATGCAAAATATCAAGGAAGAAATAAAGTTTTACTTTCTAAATATAATTGCTATGACTTCACATTAAAGGGAAAAACATACCACCACAATGTCAACTGCCTGGATAAATACATGTTTATATTATGGTATATTTTTAAAAGAAACATTATTTTGAAGTATCCATGCTGATTATATGCATTAGAATGTAAATGGATTGTAAATAATGCAAAATAAAGGATAATGTAAGACTCATTTATATTTCTGAATTATACTTACATATAATATTGTGAATAAACAAAAACGAGCCCAGAGGTGATATTAGTAGATCATCAGCATTTGTTTACTTTAAGAAAAAATACTGGTTCTTAATTTTGGATTAGATTTTAAGGGGAAGATGCCCTAAAAACACCTTTAAAAAGATAAACACATTTTAAGTTTAATCTTAGTGAGGTAAACAAGTTGCCTTGTCATTCCTTTGAAACAGTGCTGCAGTCTGGAAATTATTGAGAGACACAAGTGGCATAAAAATAGAAAAACTAAAATTCTACAATAATACATGTGGAATTTCCTTTCCTTTATATTATTCTATATCCTCTAGAAAGGAACATTATAAAAAATACGCTTTACCAAGCTAGATGGTTTATATACATAATTTTTTTATCTTCAATAACCTACTGAAGATATAGAAAAAACTAAGTATTTATTTTTCTTTATAACATCTAGCAGCCATCAAATATTTAACCCAAATAACTTTTGGACTGAACATAAACAATAATTAAAGATGACCTTTAATAACCTAGCACATACATTCTTCACAAGTTTACAACTAAAGAGGGCTGATTTTAAAATGTATGGTTCTATAATTTCAAATTATTTCTTTTCATCGTTGCCATTAAGGGAGTGGCTATTGCATTTGGAGTTAAAAGCAAAAGCCCTAGAGAAAGACAAGACTGGAAAAAAATACTGACACGTTAGCTGTACAACCTTTAGCAGGTGATTTCATCTCTCTAAGTCCCGGTTTACCTGTAAAATAGGGTTATGTATCTGAAATACAGAGTTTTTCTAATAATAACGTGTATAAAACATTCCATATGACTTTTGCTACTTAGTAAATGGCCAATAAATTTGTTAGGGTGCTATATTTTAGAGACTTCTCTGTTTTGTTGGGATATTTAATAGTAAACAAAACTTCACTCTTTGTTACTAATACTACTATTGGACATTATGGAGAAAGATTCAAAACCTTTACCAAGGTCACAGTGCAAAAAAAAATGATATTAAAACACACACAAAAAAGGAATATTAAAATTCTATTTAAACAGCATGCCTTTTCAGTGTCAGAACAACACATCAGCAGATTTTCAAACAAACCCCATATTTTACAATAAAAGAGGCCAACTTCCACCCTTTGGAATTCATTATTCCTTCTGTATGAAAGGTGCAAGAACATTTAAAATGTAAGGTGGTGTACAACATTTGTAACATGTGACTGCTAAAAGATCATCTGTAGGGACAGATCTTTCTCTACACAAGAGTCAATTTCATCATTTACCACTGAGGGGAGCTATAACCTAGGAAAAGGTTTCTACAGCACTATGAGGTTATTTTTAAGTTTCCACATCTTACAATATTCATTTTATCAAACCTATTAAAAATATTTTAAATTAATTTGACAAGCATCTCAATTAGAGTCATAATAAATAAGAAGGTATATTATGTCCATATAATCATAAAGATATGTGAAGCCTTGTTGCCCCTTCTCTATTTTTCTCCAAAGCAGTTATGTATATTTACTATATATTTTATATATTATACTTATATAACATACAACATGATTATCATATATTCAACATTTTTTATATAATGTATTTTCTTTTCCACAATTCACGCATTTTTTTTTAAAGTCTTATTTATTCGAGAAGCACAGAGAAACAGAAAAACCTCCTATTTGCTGGCTTATTCCCCAAATGTCTGAAATGCTTGGGTGGGTGGGGGGATCCCCTCAAGCTAGGAACTCAATCCAGGCCTCCCATATGGGAGACAGGAGCCTCTCAAAGTCTGCATTGGAGGGGAGCTAGGAATCAAACCCAGGCAGGACAGACACCCTAATCAGCATTAGATGCCTCTAGGCCAAATACCTTACATACATTAATTTTTATATTTATTCTCTCTCTCTCTCTCTCTCTCTCACACACACACACACACACACACACAGGACTGTAAACTCCATGAGATTTGTTATCTGTTATATCATTTTATTTTCAGTACCTAGAATAGTGCCTAGCATAAGACAAGCTCAGTGAATTAATGCATGAATGAATGCACGCTCATTTAGTTGAAAAGTTAAAAATACCTCATTTATTAGACAAGGTCAAATAAAGAAAACTACCACATGGAAAATGCAATATCTACTTACACTGAATTTTGGTTAAAAAGAAAGTCTAAGAATAGTTCTTTAATTCTAGACAGATCTTGTGAGACTGAGTTGTTTAACATACATTTATAGTAGAATCCCTCTTAAAGTGATCTAATTGGTATAGAGAGTTGGACAACTGAAGGGAAGAGTTTTGAATACTGATACCCACAAATTTTAATTTTGTTCCATATTTATTAACATACTTCATTCAGAAATTTTATTGCCTCTCCTTCAAGTATAGCTGTTTTTTTTTTTTCTAAAGATTTATTTTATTCATTTGAAAGAGTTACAGAGAGAGGTAGAGACAGAGAGGTCTTCCATCTGCTGGTTCACTCCCCAGATGGCTGCATCGGCTGGAGCTGATTGGAGCTGCGCCTATCTGAAGCCAGGAGCCAGGAGCTTCTTCCGGGTCTCTCACATGGGTACAGGGGCCCAAGGACGGGCCATCTTCTGCCGCTTTCCCAGGCCATAGCAGAGAGCTGGATCAGAAGAGGAGCAGCCGGGAATAGAACCAGTGTGCATATGGGATGCTGGCACGGCAAGCGGCGGCTTTACCCTACACCACAGCGCCGGCCCCTTATCAATTCTTTGTAAAGCACTTAACAATTCATGAAATAATCCTTCAAACTGATTATTTCATTGATCTATGAAATTTCTCTAACTGAATTACATAATAACAATAACAGGTAACAACATTAAAAGATCTTATAAGGGGTCAAACCCAACTTACAACACACTTATGAAAGCAGATGTATAAGAACATGTGAGAGAGTAGAAAACTAACCATGTCTGATACATGTATGCTTAAAAACAAGATGTTTTACAGATAGAATAGAATGTGAGATAATCCATGCAAGTTAAGAAGTAGTTGATCAGATGACCATTACTGTAACAGCATATGTATCCATTACGTACTACTTCACTGCCACCAGGATATACTCTTTGAATTTTCAATATATAGTTGATGGATCTATTAATATAATCACCTTTTTAAAAAGAAAATATTTAAAACACTAGTTAAGACTCCCACATTCCATATCAGAATGCCTGGGTTTGAGTCTCAACTCCACTCCCAATTCCAATTTTCTTCTAATGCACACCTTGGGAGAAAGGTAGTGATGACTCAAGTAGTCTGGTTCCTGCCACCCACAGGGGAGACCTGAATTGAGTGCCCAGCTCCTGGCCTCAGACTGGCCAGGCCTCTTTGGTTGCTGATTTTGGCAGTGAATCAGTAGATGGAGTATGTGTATGTGTGTATCTGCCCTTCAAATAATAAAAATTTTAAAAAGTAAAACATGTAACATAAAATTGAAGAAAATAATTTTCAAATCCCATAGATCTGAATGTCTTTAGAAAAAAGCTCAAGGAAAATGCAGATTAATGAAAAACTATAAAAGATTTCAAAAAGTTTACATCACATACACTTACCTTTAATTCTATTTTTACATGAACTTTTTGAAGTTCCCCTTATGCTTTTGTCATTAATCACAACTTAAATTTAACTAGCTAATTATTCAGTACATCAAATTAACAAAGGGAACATAATAAAGCTGCAAGTAATGAAAACTGAAAGGCCATCAGTTCTTAGTATGAGACTCAAAGCTAGCTTTGGGGTCTCTGAACAATTTCAATAAGTCTTTTGGGGTTTTGTGGAGTTTGGTTTGGTTTTCTAACAAACCTATCACTATGACAAAGCCAAAATCGTTGTTATTACACACAAACCTTTTACATAATAAAAGTGTCTTGATATTCATACCCTGTGTTTGAGGACCTGACCTTGCTTTCAACTTTCTAGTTCCTTAGAACTAAAAATAGTACACCTCCTGCTGGAAAAAAATGTTAGAGCCCTTTTTTCACTGATACAGACAATTAAGTCACACATAGAAAGGAAGAATATAGTGCAAATAATGTTATATGCCTATCATAAATAGGGTACACAGTTTTATTGGTTCTTATGATGATGAACAATCATGGTAATGTAATGCTGACAACAGTGAAAACTATTCATTGAGCTTTTAATCCTCAGAGCAATCTTGTCATTTTATGGCTGAAAACTTAGGAAATTTGCCAATGATCAGAGCTTGTAACTGGAAGACCAAGGACATGAAATCAAGTCTGATTCCAAAGCCCATACTTATAATCACTGTATTTTCATTGCCTATCTTCTCTAATTGCCAATCAATAAACATGTTTTAACACCTACCAAAATATCTGTTAGTCACTTGGAATTCCACAATGTATAATTTAAGATTAATAATTTGTGATTATTAAATTATGATTTTTGCCTTATTGTCGTAAATTAAGATACTTTTTATTAATTTCAGGTGATATTAAGATGATCTAGAATCTCTCAACCTGAATAGAGCATTTTTCAACAAATTTCAAAGAACATTCATGGTTTCTTTTTTTTTTTTTTTGACAGGCAGAGTTAGACAGTGAGGGAGAGAGAGAGAGAAAGGTCTTCCTTTTGCCATTGGTTCACCCCCGAAATGGCCACTACGGCGGCATGCTGTGCCAATCCAAAGCCAGGAGCCAGGTGTTTCCTCCTGGTCTCCCATCCCGGCGCAGGGCCCAAGCACTTGGGCCATCCTCCACTGCCTTCTCGGGACACAGCAGAGAGCTGGACTGGAAGGGGAGCATCCAGGACAGAATCCGGAACTCCAACCAGAACCCCAACCCGGTGTGCCGGCACCGCAGGCGGAGGATTAGCCAAGTGAGCTACGGCACTAGCCTCATGGTTTCATTTAACAAATGTTTAAATGAGAATCTGCTATATATAAAACACTATTAGATGTCGAACAGATTTAAAAAATTAAATCATATTTCTCACAAATACTTCCGTTGTACTGTCTATCACTTCATTCCTTAAAATTTTATAAGCTGTAAATCACTAAATTCCAAAGGAAACACTTTTGTCAAACTGCTATTAAATGTTAAAAAATACATACATAAAGTTAAAAATGTCAAAGGTGAAGGAATTTGCCATTAGCTTACATTTTCTATGACAAATGTCCACTCTTTGTCTTCAAATTCTTCTGCATGAGGATCCTGTAACAAAAACAAAATTTGCAACTGAAATACATGCCTTTAGTCCTATCAATCCAATTAAGAAAAACAAACAGCTTTGTTTTTAGCTTTTACCAACTGCTTTTTCTTTTTTAAATATTTATTTTATTTGAAAGTCACAAAGGAGGAGAGAGAAACAGAGTCTTGCATTTGCTGGTTCAATCCCCAAATGACTGCAACAGCCTGGACTGGGCCAGGCTGAAGCAAGGAGTCAGGAGCTTCCTCAGGGTCTCCCATCTCAGTGCAGGGGCCCAGGCACTTGAGTCATGTTCTGCAAGTGCATTAACAGGGAGCTGGATTGAAAGTGGAGCAGTCCATAAGGGATGCGCGGTCACAGGTGGCAGCTTAACCCGCTACACCACAACACTGGCTCCACCGACTGCTTTTATCTTTTTTTTTTTTTAATTTATTTATTTATTTGAAAGTCAGAGTTACACAGAGAGAGAAGGAGAGGCAAAGAGAGAGAGAGGCCTTCCATCCATTGGCTCATTCCCCAATTGGCCGCAAAGGCTGGAGCTGTGCCTCTTCCAGGTCTTCCACACAGGTGCAAGGGCCTAAGGACTTGAGCCATCTTCCACTGCTTTCCTAGCCACAGCAGAGAGCTGGATCAGAAGTGGAGCAGCCAGGGCTAGAATTGGCACCCATATGGGATGCTGGCACTGCAGGCAGCAGTTTTACCCGCTAAGCCACAGTGCTGGCCCCACCAACTGCTTTTAAAAAGGAAGATGGAGCTCACTCTTAGGATATTCCCATAATTTGTCTAAAGTTTAAATCATTAGTTTAAGAAATTTCTATGATATGTTTATCGACACATATCACTATCTTACATCACTGCATCTATAACAAGACAAAAAGAAATGTGATCAGACACAGATTACCTAGGGAATGAACAATTAAGATAGAAAATATTCATACAAAATCCTGTCTGTTTTTACACCTGCATTTTAAAACTGAAATTGTCATTTGAGGCAAGCTTTCTTTGATGTCATGGTTATGTAAACATCTGGAATTTCAAAACACTGCAAGGGATTTCATAATCTAGATAATGAAAATTAGCATGGGTTTTTGATGCCTCCTCCCTCCTCACAGAAATGCCCCCCAGAAACCTGACATAGGGCAGAGCAACTTTTTTGTTTTGTTTATTTGAAACGAGGTACACTTTTGCAAGCATTTTCTGACAAATATTTCTTAGGTGCTTGTTATATAAGGGATGTAGAAGTATTACATGAATTTAAACATAGTCGGGACTTCCATGTGACACAGAGGTTGAAGATACCACCTGTGATGCTGGCATCCCATATGGACGTAGGTTCAAGACCCGGATGTTCCACTTCTGATCCAGCTCTCTGCTAATGTACCTGGGAAAGGAGTAGATGGTCCAAGTGCTTGGGACCCTGCACCCACATGGGAGACTTGTAAGAAGCTCCTGGTACTTAGCTTCAGTCTGACCCAGACCTAACTGTTGCAGCCATCTGGGGAGTGAACCAGAGGATGGAAGATTTCTCTCTCTGTCCTCTGTGCTCCCCGCCCCTTAACTCTGCCTTTCAAATAAATAAATAAATCTTTAAAAAAAAAAATAGTAGTCCTTACCTAGAAGACACAGTAACTCTAACCTAAATAAATATATGACAAATAAAATAAACAGTTTTACCAGAAACTAGAAAATAATACATTATTTCTTACAAGAATGATTGGAAAAATCATGACAGAGAAAACATCTGGGCTAGATGGGACTGTGCAGGACTTCCCTAGATATTAAAATAAGTAAAGGAAAAGGCAACAAAGTATAAGACACAGAAAGGTAAGTAATGAGGTCATATTATATGTGTATTTACCTTACTCAAACACCCTATGTGTAGCAGATAGGTATGGACAAGTGACACAGCATTCCGATAAAGCAGGCTTGTCTCAACATTTCACTCTAAGATTGAGCATTTAAAGATTGGCTCTGATATTCCCCAACCTATTTATGATTGATTCCACTTTAGTCTACCATTAATCCTCTGTTTCTGTTGCCTCAGCTGGGTTTGTGTCTTTCAAGATAGAAGTGATTGTACCATTCTCTTTGTCTCTCTGCTCTCCATCAATCTTGTGTACTGATTAATTTTCCAAAATCAGAATTCTGATGTTAGTACCAACTCTGATTCAATGACTCCTACAATTTATGAGGATAAATTTTAAACTCCTTAGTTACTTCATTACTTCTATTTACTTATTTTTCATTATAACACCATGGTGGCTACCTGAGTTAAGTTGTAACAAGACTACTGTTTTTATATATTTATTTGGGAGACATAAAGAGTAAGACCAATAGGGATAGCGAGCACTCCCATTCACTGGTTCACTTCTTAAAAGTGCAAAATGGCGGCCGGTGCCACGGCTCAGTAGGCTAATCCTCCACCTTGCGGTGCCGGCACACCGGGTTCTAGTCCTGGTCAGGGCACCGGATTCTGTCCCGGTTGCCCCTCTTCCAGGCCAGCTCTCTGCTGTGGCCAGGGAGTGCAGTGGAGGATGGCCCAAGTCCTTGGACCCTGCACGCGCGCCAGCCGCAGCGGCCATTGGAGGGTGAACCAATGGCAAAAGGAAGACTGTGGGGAGCAATCCGGACTAGACTAAGTTACTCGAATTAGGACTTATTCTATGCATCTGCTCTCCCACAATATGGCGCTGGGAGAGAAGTAAACAGCTTCCGCACAGCTGCCTCCAGTTCAACCAATTAACTGTAGGACTTGCTCCTGATTGGAGAGCAGCGTACTCAGCCGAGTTGGGATTGGCGGAGGAGGACTATAAAGGAGCAGAGAGACGGCATGCACCGGGGAACATCTATGGGGAACATCTAAGGGAACCCGTGCAGCCCCCGACAGAGCCGGCCGGCGGTGTGCCGCTCCCCTGCGGAAGTGGGGAATGCGGCCAGGGGGAACTGCCCTTCCACGGAGGTGGAAGGGATAGTAGCCAGCCCGGGAAGAACCAGCAGCAAACCCGGGGAGGGCCGAGCAGACGAAAGAACAGCGCAGGGTCCTGTGTCGTTCCTCCACGAAGAGGGGGAGCGACAGAAGACCTTTCTCTCTGTCTCTCTCACTGTCCACTCTGCCTGTCAAAAAAAAAAAAAAAAGTGCAAAATGGCTTGAACATGAAGAGCCAGGAACTCTCAGGGCCACATTAGCAGAAAGCTCAAGTCAGAAGCCAGAGCCAGGAATCAAACCTAGGCACTCAAATGTGGGATGCAGGCATTCTAACCAGAAGCCTAACTACTAGGCCAAACACCCAGCTCATGGCAACTTTTTTTGTTAGTAAATTCACATAGGTGGAATAAATACCTGCCAAAGCCATTTCTTCAGGGGCCTGCAGGAAGATAAGAAAGGGTAGAATGCAAAAGGAAGTAGAAAACTCTACTTGATATCTGCTTCCCTACTCTACTGTCTCCATCCATAACCTAGATTTATGGAGAGAAAGAACTGTAAATAAAGCTTTTTTTTTTTTTCAAATGAGGAAGTTGAAAATTTTATTATGTTTCTTATTTTTGCTTCAGAGCTACTGCCTCACTGTATAAAACAGCACCAGCAAATGCAGTATATTGCAAAATTAAGAGAATATTGTTCTTTCTCTGACACTGTACAACTAACAAAAATCGTTCTGCATTCCCAGTTACTTCCAATGGAAAGATCATTACATATTTTGACCTCAATCCAGGGATGCATATAAGCAAGTTACAATATTACATAGAGCTTAAAATACCAATGTTATCCTTGAATTACATTATTTATATAACTTGCTTTTACCACTGATAACTTCATGTATTCTGAATACTAGTGACTAGAGTCTAGTATAAAAATCAAAAGGTCCTGTGAAAAAGATGCATTTTGTATTCATCTGCAATCATTACAAAGCTAAGGGATATTTTCTTCCAGTAACAGAGTTGAAAGTAGTATTTCTTTCCATCAATATTGCTAAAAGTTGCTATTTTAAGTCCTGTCCACCACTAATCTAAGATAAACTGTGCTGGATTAAGTTATTCCATACTAGTTTATATAAGGGTTCCACTTCCATTCCTCAATAGATTTTATATATTTCTCATAGGCTTCTTCACTCATTAGTTCATCTGGTTCTGAAGAGCTACTCAGTGTCATTTTGATCAGCCAACCATCTTCATAACAAGATTGGTTGATGAGTCCTGAGTTTTCTAAAGGACTTCATTAATTTCAGTTACTTCTCCTGATAGAGGAGAATAAAGTTCACCAGCAGGTTTCACACTTTCCAAAGCACCAAACTCATGTGGCTCACAAAAAAAATGAAAACTTTAGAAGGTTCCAGTAATGATGATGTACCTCATACAGACTATGTTCCTTGTTTTTTTCAATTTTGTCCCAACTTCAGGCAGACTACAATGAACAACATCTCCCAAAGCTTGCTGTGCAAAATTGCAATTCCCATGGTTTCTATACCATTTTCTGTTGTTATCCATTCATGTTTCTCTGTGAATTTATGTACCAAGAACAGAGCAGATCCCGTGCACAGCATCCGGACAGCACCCATCTGCTGTTGCCAGGGCAGAAGTTAGCAGTGTGCGGTAGGCACCGAGGCCATGAAGAGGCTGCAGGCTGCGTCCCCCATGCTCCGGGCCACTAGCAGCACTATCGTAAATAAACCTTTGAAGAGCTTTTTCATGGTAGATTTAGGGTACAAACAGGGCTAATTTAGAGATCAAATAATATAGTATGATGCAATAGTCTACCATCCTCCTCACCTCTCTTGCCTTATGTTGCTTAAGGACTGTAACATAGCTCCAGTTAAAAATAATAATAATACAAGATATCTACTAAGCACTCACCATGTCCCAGTTATTGTGGTAAGAGTTTTATTCATCACAACAACTTATGAAACAGGTGTTACTTTTACTCTCATTTAACAGAGCTGAAAACTAACTTCCCACAGTGCCCAACTACTAAAAGTTAAAGCTATGGGCCTGGAGTTGTGGCTCAGAGCATTAAGCTCCTGCCTACAGTGCTGGCTTCCCATGTGGGCACTGGTTTGGGTCCCAGTTGCTCCACTTCCAATCAAGCTCCCTACTAATGTATGCCTGGGAAAGCAGTGGAAAATGGCCCAAGTGCTTGGGCCCCCATACCCAAGTGGGAGATTCCAAAGAAATTCCAGCCCGATGGCTTTGGCCTGGCCCAGCCCTGCCCATTGCAGCCATTTGGGGAGTCAACCAGCAAACGAAAGATTTGTCTGTCTGTCTTGTGCCCTCTCTCTGTAACTCTGACTTTCAAATAAACAAAAAAAAGAAAGAAAGAAAAATAAAAAGAAATAAACCTTTGGAAAAAAATGAGTTAAAGCTATGCTGCAACTGTCTTTTACCAACTTTATGGTTCAGTTTATCCACTGTATCCCCAAATCCTAGAAAAGTATCTGGCACATAGTAGACCTTAAAGAATAATTGATAAATGAACTCATGAATATATATCTCATAAATTAAATATGTAAGAGTGCCTTATAGGTAACACAGCATACTTTAATTCTTAAAGCAAATGAAATTTTTTATTTACTTATTTAAAATGCAGAGTTACAAAGAGAGAGGGAGAGGCACAGAAAAACAGAGATCTTCCATCCACTGGTTCTCTCTCCAAATGGCCACAATGACCAGGGCTGGGCAAGGCCTAAGTCAGGAGTCTGGAACTCCATCCAGCTCTCCCATGTGTATAGCAGGGGCCCAAGTACTTGAGCCACCTTCTCCTGCTTTCCTAGATGCATTAGCAGGAAGCTGGGTAGGAAGTAGAGCAGCTGGGACACAAACTGACACTCAAATAGGATGCTGGCATAGAAGGCAGCAGTTTAACCTACTATACCACAATGCCAGCCCTGAAATGTTTTTTAAAAAACAAAATGATGTCCTGGCCAGCGCTGCAGCTCACTAGGCTAATCCTCTGCCTGCGGTGCTGGCACTCTGGGTTCTAGTCCCAATTGGGGCGCCAGATTCTGTTCCGGTTGCTCCTCTTGTGGCCCGGGAAGGCAGTGGAGGATGGCCCAAGTGCTTGGGCCCTGCGCCCGCATGGGAGACCAGGAGGAAGCACCTGGCTCCTGGCTTTGGATTGGCACAGCATGCCAGCCGTAGCGGCCATTTGGGGGGTGAATGAACGGAACAAAGATCTTTCTCTCTGTCTCTCTCTCACTAACTCTGCCTGTCCAAAAAAAAAAAAAGAAGATGTCCTATTCCTAAAACAATTTTTAATAAAAAAATAATTTCAGTGGTACCAAGAAACACCTGATGGGCAAAGCCAGCAAAAAGATGTGAAAGATGCAACAATTGAAGCTGGTGCTGTGGAGCAGTGGGTAAAGCCACTGCCTGCAGTGTCAGCATCCCATATGGGCACCAGTTCAAGTCCCAGCTGCTCCACTTCTGATCCAACTCTCTGCTATGGCCTGGGAAAGCATAAGAAGATGGCCCAAGTTCTTGAGCCCCTGAACCTCTGTGTGAGACCTAGAGGAAGCTCCTGGCTCCTGGCTTCAGATCAGCACAGTTTAGGCCATTACAGTCATCTGGGGAGTGAACCAGGGGATGGAAGACCTCTCTCTCAGCCTCTACCCCCCTGTAACTCTGCTTTTCAAATAAATAAATACATACATACATACATACATCTTTTAAAAAAAAAAAAAAAAAGAAGCAACAATTAAGTGCATTAACAAAGCACTTAAAAATGATATCTCAGTGCAGGTATTTGGCCTAGCAGCTAAGATGCCACCTGCACCTCACCTAGGGGTACCTAGATTCGATTTCTGCTCTGCTCCCAATTCCAGCTTCCTGCCAATGCAGACTCTGTGAAGTAGCTGGTGATGGATCATAAATGGTTGGGTCCCTGTCCACCCTATGGGATACCTGGATTGAATTTCTGCCTCCCAGCTTTAGCCTGACCCAGCCCTGGCCATTGAGGATGGTTGGAGAGTAAATTAATGCATGCTAGCTCTATGTCTGTCTCTCAACTTAAAAATAAATGAATAAATAGACATCTCAATATAATTTATATTACTGACCAGAAATATCTGTAATGATATTGCTTCTACCTTGAATCAATTAAGTCTTCCTCATATCCTGCTCTTTCCTTATTATCCTTTCTTACCACTGTTCTAAAGAAAAAGCTTGAAAATACTAGAAGACCCATTTTCTTTCTCAAAATCCAAAAATGCTTTTTAAAAAAAATCATTAAAGACAGCTATTTTCAATTTAATCCAAATTAAACAAAACAAACATGCAGGCTGAAGAAATTAATTTCTGGCTAAATCACAGAAAAATTAATATACTGATAACTTTCCTAAAAAGTACCATGAATACTACACTACGGACAAAAAGCATTCAAGCAGTCCTTGTCCTTTCATATTTGCAAATCTCAAGATTAAGTAAATTATGAGACTTAATAAAACTGAAAGATAAATGGGAAATAAAGGGGTTTTTCACATGAATATTTTTAAATGTTGTTCAAAAACAATATCCACAAAAGAATGAAATATTGTTTCATTTCATTCTATTTTACTTTTCTATTAGAATTCTTGGTGGGGTAGGGGTGGAATCAGGAAGATAAAATTATCAGCTGAAAATACTCAAATACTGAAAATGGTCGCAAGGTTGCTTTCATAACACAATTGAGCAGCAATGTTTAATACAGCAAACTGGGGAGGAAGGAGTGTTTGGGTTGTTTTCTACATGCTAACATTCAAAGTTATAAAAGTTCAATGATAAGGATATGCTGAACATTCTCACCTGCACTTGAAAACTGCACGTATCTCCTAATGCTCTAAGCAACGCATTTCAACAGTCACTTTCAACTCCAAATAACTCATTTAGCAGACAGCCTTTCCCCCAATTATGAAGTACAGGAAATATAATGTTAACAATTTACAAACATTTACAAACTCTACTTAACTATCCATTAGAGCTATAGCAAACCTGTTAAATTAAATAAACAAAATTGTTTAATGATATAAAACTTGTCAAGCATTAACTTGGCTGTCAGCTATCAGCTCTATTCTCACCTCTTATTCTTCATCACCAGTTTTTTGAAAGTTGTATAACTCTGTCCATTCATCTGCTTTATCAGTATTAATAACAGATAAATCAAAATACTGAAAAGACCACTTAAAAGTCTTCCTCAAGCATGTCAGACATCGTATTGTTCTGATCAATATTTGCACCTAGAGTAGGCAGTACAATGTATAAAAAGAACAGGGCTAATACATAGTGTACTGAGGAGGCCAGCGCTGCGGCTCACTAGGCTAATCCTCCGCCTTGTGGCGCCGGTACACCGGGTTCTACTCCCGGTCAGGGCGCCGGATTCTGTCCCGGTTGCCCCTCTTCCAGGCCAGCTCTCTGCTCTGGCCAGGGAGTGCAGTGGAGGATGGCCCAAGTGCTTGGGCCCTGCACCCCATGGGAGACCAGGATAAGTACCTGGCTCCTGCCATCGGATCAGCGCGGTGCGCTGGCCGCGGCAGCCATTGAAGGGTGAACCAACGGCAAAAGGAAGACCTTTCTCTCTGTCTCTCTCTCTCACTGTCCACTCTGCCTGTCAAAAAAATAAATAAATAAAAAATTTAAAAACTAAAAAATAAAAAAATACATAGTGTACTGAGACAAGTTATGTTTCTCTCTAGTCTTGGTTTCCTTATCATTAAAATGGGAATAACTGTAGAACTTTAGAGTTATTATGAGAATTAAATGAAATAACACAAAGATTCATCTGACTCCAAATGCATTGCTCTTAACCACCAAGTTTAGTTTGTCACTTTGGTAAAAGAAATAAGGAGATGGGGCTGGCGCTGTATATCAGCTGATCTCAGCTGTTAACAAGTTCAGAAGGAGCTCCAAATTATTTGGACTTAATAGACCATAAAATGTTGCAATGCTTTTATTGTTATAAATTGCTATGTCCCTAAAAATAATGCACATTAAATATCAGACACAAAAGTATAAGGCAATGGATATCAAAATGTTTTGTCATTTAGAACCATGATTATATAATAAATTCTAAAACTTAAAAAATGGAACGTACCTTAAAAAGTGTTACAGTGATTTCAATGTTTTCAGGAACAGGCCACACAACAACACCACGGTATGGATTTTTTATTCCAGGTTGCCAGCTATGAGCCTACCAGAATAAAAATGAGAGCTTCAATTATGAAGTACAGGAAATATAATGTTAACAATTTACAAACATTTACAACTCTACTTCACTATCCATTAGAGCTATAGCAAACCTGTTAAATTAAATAAACAAAATTGTTTAATGATATAAAACTTGTCAAGCATTAAGCTGAGGCTGTGGCATGGTTACCTGCCACCTGTGGTGCCTGCATTCCACTTGGGAGCCAGATAGAGTCTCAGCTGCTCCACTTCTGATCCAGCTCTCTGCTATGGCCTGGAAAAGCAATGGAAGATGGCCCAAGTCCTTGGGCCCCTGCACCCGTGTGGGAGACCCGGAAGAAGCTCCTGGCTCCTGGCTTCCTAGCACAGCTCCCACCATTGCGGCCAACTGGGGAGTTGAAGCAGCAGATGGAAGACCTCTCTCTCAGCCTCTCCTTCTCTCTCTATGTAACTCTTTCAAATAAATAAATAATCTTAAAAAAAAAAAAAAGCAGGCCATGACAGTCATATCTGGTAAGAATTATAAATTAGCTGGCGCTATGGCTCAATAGGCTAATCTTCCGCCTTGCGGCGCTGGCACACCAGGTTCTAGTCCTAGTCAGGGCACCGGATTCTGTCCCGGTTGCCTCTCTTCCAGTCCAGCTCTCTGCTGTGGCCTGGGAGTGCAGTGGAGGATGGCCCAAGTCCTTGGGCCCTGCACCCGCATGGGAGACCAGGAGAAATACCTGGCTCCTGGCTTCGGATCAGCGCGGTACGCCGGCTGCAGTGCGCCGGCTGCAGCGGCCATTGGAGGGTGAACCAATGGTAAAGGAAGACCTTTCTCTCTGTCTCTCTCTCTCTTAACTCTGCCTGTCAAAAATTAAAAAAATTATAAATTACTATCTGTAAACAAAGCCTTAACTAACCCCCTCATAAACACAGGCGAAAAAGAAGATATGTCCTGACTGCTCCCTGAGAGTGTGCCTGGGAAAGTCAGCAGAAGATGGCCTAAGTGCTGGGCTCCTGCTGCCCACATGGGAAACCTGGATGAAGCTCCTGGCTCCTGAGTTAGGCCTAGCCCAGCTCCAACTGATGCTGCCATCTAGGGAGTAAACTAGAAGATGGAAGGATCTCTCTCTGTTTCTCCCTCTATGATTAACTTTCAAAATAATAAGTCAATCTTTAAAAAAAAAAAAAATGGGGCTAGCAATGTGGCACTGCAGATAAAGCAGCCACCTGCAGAGCTGGCATCCCATACGGGCACTAGTTCGAGTCCTGCCTGTTCCATTTCCAATCCAGGTCCCTGCTAATGCACCTTGGAAAGCAGCAGAAGATGGCCCAAATGCCTGGGATCCTGCACTCATGTGGGAGATCCATAAGAGGTTTCTGACTCTTGGAAATGTGTGTTTGGAATTAACTAATTTGGGAATTATTCACAAACAGACTATATTGAAAGCTTAAAAATAGATATGAGCCTACAAGAGTGAGTAAGAAATAGAAAATAAAAAGGTCCAAGGACTGAAACTTAGAGGACAAGGAAACGAGGAGGAATCAGCAAAGCTGCAGCAGTGAAGTACAAGGAAAACTCAAGCATGTGGCATCCTAGAAGTCTAGTGAAGCAAATGTTCCTTTAGGGGAGGGAACAATCACCTCTACAAATATTGATGAAAGGTCAAATAAGATGAGGCCAGGACAATCACCACTGGATTTAGCAAAGCAAAAGTCATCAATAACTTCACAAGAGCATTTTAAATGGAGTGATAAGAACAAAAGTTTGGAGTAAATTCAAGAAAAAATATGAAGAAGAAGATGGCGGAATAGTGAGGGCGCGCACCGATAGTCCGGGAAAATTTAGTTTAATAAAAGCGGAGTTACGGTAGCCTCAGAAAAAGGATCAGGAAAAAATTGCAGAGGAAACTCTTCCAGAGCTATTCCCTGTGACTCAGAGGACCTACTGGGAGAGCAGGGTCGCCCACCACGCAGAAGCCGAACCGCGGGAGCCGCGGAGTCTGAGCGCCAGTGCGGGAAGGGGAGTCTATGTGACAAAGACACCAGCAGGGAGAGGAGGGACGCCCAGGGCTCCAAGTCCACACATCTGCGCTGGAAGCGGAGGTGAGCTCAGTAACCGGAGACATTGGCGGGGAAACGGCGGACAGAATTTTAGAGGGACACGGGTTTTGAAGCGGGAAAGTCCAACAGACTACAGGAGAGAAGGAAAAATAAATAAATAAATAAATAAAAAGGTGGGGGCATACTGGTACAGACAAGCTCCACTCTCCACCAACCTTGCAAAGGTGAGCAAGAGACAAAGAGCTGGGATATACATAATAAAAGGGGAGAGTTAAGGCTACAATTCAGTAGCCTAGGCAACCCAGTGGGAGTCCACAGGAAAAACCTAGCCTGCACAGACTCTTTGGGTAGAAGCCAGCGGAAGCTAAATACCATCAATTCTGCTCAGCCTTGCAGTATTACTTACCTCCTGAACAAAAAATAAAATAAAATAAATAAATGAATAAATAAATAAATAAATAAATAGGGATTTACCACCCATAACCTGAGGGTGTCACCTTTGCACACCTGTAACCTGGAAGAACCAAGCAGAGCTCTCAGGCCACAGCCATCTCAAGCCTCCAAGGCTCCTCCAACAGCAGACAGTCCACTTAACACGGACATAGTATAAAAAAAAAAAAAAAAAACTCACAGTGAGGGAAACAGAATTAACCATGCCAAGCAATAAACACAGAAATCGAGGGAACAAGATCAACGATGACACTATGACGCCTCCAAATAAACAAAACACCCCAGGCCAAGATTATGAAGATGATGAGATAGAAGAAATGCAAGATACGGATTTCAAAAAATTTATGATAAGAACATTTAGAAGTTTTCAAAAGCAAATCCTTGAACTACAGAAATCCTTATTGGACAGGATTGAAAATCTCTCTCGTGAAAATGAAATTTTAAGGAAGAATCAAAATGAAACGCAGAAACTAGTAGAACAGGAAAGTGTGATAGTGAAGAGAAATCAAAATGAAATGAAGAGCTCAATAGATCAAATGACAAACACATTAGAGAGCCTTAAAAACAGAATGGGTGAAGCAGAAGAGAGAATATCGGACTTAGAAGACAGAGAACAAGAAAGGATACAGTCAAACCAAAGAAAAGAAGAGGAAATTAGAAATCTAAAAAATATTGTTGGGAATCTACAGGATACTATTAAAAAAAACAACACTCGGGTTCTAGGAGTTCCTGAAGGCATGGAGAGGGAGAAAGGATTAGAAGGCCTTTTTAGTGAGATACTAGCAGAGAACTTTCCGGGTCTGGAGAAGGACAGAGACATCAAAGTACAGGAAGCTCATAGAACCCCCAGTAAACATGACCAAAAGAGATCCTCACCACGACACGTTGTAATTAAACTCTCTACAGTGAAACATAAAGAAAAGATCCCAAAATGTGCAAGAGAGAAACGTCAGATTACTCTCAGAGGATCTCCAATCAGACTCACAGCAGACTTCTCATCAGAAACACTACACGCTAGGAGGGAATGGCGAGACATAGTACAGGTGCTAAGAGAGAAAAATTGCCAGCCCAGAATATTATATCCTGCTAAGCTCTCATTTGTGAATGAAGGTGAAACAAAGACCTTTCATAGCAAACAGAAATTGAAAGACTTTGTGGCCACTCGTCCGGCCCTGCAAAAGATACTTAAAGATGTGCTACACTCAGAAACACAGAAACACGGCCATCAATATGAAAGAAGGGAAAGGAAGAACACCAACCAGTAAAAGAGCATGGGAAGCTCAAAGCATATACTAGAAAATATCTCCGGGAAAATGGTAGGGCAAAGTCACTATGTATCAATAGTCACATTAAACGTGAATGGCCTGAACTGTCCAGTTAAAAGACACAGACTGGCTGATCGGCTTAAGGAACAAAACCCAACTATTTGTTGCCTACAAGAAACACATCTCTCTAACAAAGATGCATGCAGACTGAAAGAGAAAGGTTGGAAAAAGATATTCCATGCCAACAAAAACCAAAAACCAAAAACCAAAAACCAAAAAAAAAAAAAAAAAAAAAAAAAGCAGGTGTAGCCATATTAATATCAGACAAAATAAACTTTAATACAAAAACTGTTAAGAGAGACAAAGAGGGGCACTATATAATGATTAAGGGTTCAATTCAACAGGAAGATGTAACTATTATAAATGTATATGCACCTAATTACAGGGCACCAGTCTATTTAAAAGATATGTTAAGGGATTTAAAGGGAGACTTAGATTCCAATACAATAGTACTGGGGGACTTCAATACTCCACTCTCAGAAATAGATACATCATCCAGACAGATCAACAAGGAAACAGCAGATTTAATAGACACTATTGCCCAAATGGATCTAACAGATATCTACAGAACTTTCAATCCTACATCTAAAGACTTCACATTCTTCTCAGCAGTGCATGGAACCTTCTCTAGGATTGATCACATACTAGGTCATAAAGCAAGTCTCAGCAAATTTAAAAGAATTAGAATCATACCATGCAGCTTCTCAGACCACAGTGGAATGAAGCTGGAAATTAGCAACTCAGGAAACCCCAGAAAGTATGCAAACACATGGAGACTGAACAACATGCTCCTGAATGAACACTGGGTCATTCAAGAAATCAAAAGTGAAATCAGAAACTTTCTGGAAGTAAATGAAGATAACAACACAACACATCAAAACTTATGGGATACAGCAAAAGCAATATTGAGAGGCAAGTTTATAGCAATAGGGGCCTATATCAAGAAATTGGAAAGGCACCAAATAAATGAGCTTTCAGCGCATCTCAAGGACCTAGAAAATTTGCAGCAAACCAGACCAAAACTAGTAGGAGAAGAGAAGTAATTAAAATCAGAGAAGAAATTAACAGGATTGAATCAAAAAAAAAATTACAAAAAATCAGCCAAGCGAAGAGCTGGTTTTTTGAAAAAATAAACAAAATTGACACCCCTTTGGCCCAACTAACTAAAAAAAGAAGAGAAACGACCCAAATCAATAAAATCAGACATGAAAAAGGAAACATAACAAGAGACACCACAGAAATAAAAAGAATCATCAGAAATTACTACAAGGACTTGTATGCCAGCAAACAGGAAAATCTATCAGAAACGGATAGATTCCTGGACACATGCAATCTACCTAAATTGAACCATGAAGACATAGAAAACCTAAATAGACCCATAACTGAAACAGAAATTGAAACAGTAATAAAGGCCCTCCCAACAAAGAAAAGCACACGGCCGGATGCATTCAATGCTGAATTCTACCAGATTTAAAGAAGAACTGATTCCATTTCTTCTCAAACTATTCAGAACAATCGAAAAAGATGGAATCCTCCCAAATTCTTTCTATGAAGCCAGCATCACCTTAATCCCTAAGCCAGAGAAAGATGCAGCACTGAAAGAAAATTATAGACCAATATCCCTGATGAACATAGACTCAAAAATCCTCAATAAAATTCTCGCCAATAGAATACAACAACACATCACAAAAATCATCCACCCAGACCAAGTGGGATTTATCCCTGTTATGCAGGGATGGTTCAACATTCGCAAATCAATCAATGTGATTCACCACATTAACAGACTGCAGAAGAAAACCCATATGATTTTCCCAATTGATGCAGAGAAAGCATTCGATAAGATTCAACACCCTTTCATGATGAAAACTCTAAGCAAATTGGGTATAGAAGGAACATTCCTCAATATAATCAAAGCAATTTATGAAAAGCCCACAGCCAGCATCCTATTGAATGGGGAAAAGTTGGAAGCATTTCCACTGAGATCTGGCACCAGACAGGGATGCCCACTCTCACCACTTCTATTTAACATAGTTCTGGAAGTTTTAGCCAGAGCCATCAGACAAGAAAAAGAAATTAAAGGAATACAAATTGAGAAGGAAGATGTCAAACTATCCCTCTTTGCAGACGATATGATTATTTACTTAGGGGATCCAAAGAACTCTACTAAGAGACTATTGGAACTCATAGAGGAGTTTGGCAAAGTGGCAGGATATAAAATCAATGCACAAAAATCAACAGCCTGTGTATACACAAGCAATGCCACGGCTGAGAAAGAACTGCTAAGATCAATCCCATTCACAATAGCTACAAAAACAATCAAATACCTTGGAATAAACTAAACCAAGGACGTTAAAGATCTCTACGATGAGAATTACAAAATCTTAAAGAAAGAAATATAAGAGGATATCAAAAAATGGAAAAATCTTCCATGTTCATGGATTGGAAGAATCAACATCATCAAAATGTCCATTCTCCCAAAAGCAACTTATAGATTCAATGCAATCCCAAGCAAGATACCAAAGACATTCTTCTCAGATCTAGAAAAAATGATGCTGAAATTCATATGGAGGCACAAGAGACCTCGAATAGCTAAAGTTATTAGAGAACATTGGAGAAACCCTGCAAGATATTGGCACAGGCAAAGAGTTTCTGGAAAAGACCCGGGAGGCACAGGCAGTCAAAGCCAAAATCAACTATTGGGATTGCATCAAATTGAGAAGTTTCTGTACTGCAAAAGAAACAGTCAGGAGAGTGAAGAGACAACCGACAGAATGGGAAAAAATATTTGCAAACTATGCAACAGATAAAGGGTTAATAACCAGAATCTACAAAGAGATCAAGAAACTCCACAAAAACAAAACAAACAACCCACTTAAGAGATGGGCCAAGGACCTCAATAGACATTTTTCAAAAGAGGAAATCCAAATGGCCAACAGGTACATGAAAAAATGTTCAAGATCACTAGCAATCAGGGAAATGCAAATCAAAACCACAATGAGGTTTCACCTCACCCCAGTTAGAATGGCTCACATACAGAAATCTACCAACAACAGATGCTGGCGAGGATGTGGGGAAAAAGGGGCACTAACCCACTGTTGGTGGGAATGCAAACTGGTCAAGCCACTATGGAAGTCAGTCTAGAGATTCCTCAGAAACCTGAATTAACCCTACCACTCCTTGGAATTTACCCAAAGGAATTTAAATTGGCAAACAAAAAAGCGGTCTGCACCCTAATGTTTATTGCAGCTCAATTCACAATAGCTAAGACCTGGAACCAACCTAAATGCCCATCAATGGTAGACTGGATAAAGAAATTATGGGATATGTACTCTTTAGAATACTATACCGCAGTAAGAAACAATGAAATCCAGTCACTTGCAACAAAATGGAGGAATCTGGAACACATCATGCTGAGTGAAATAAGCCAGTCCCAAAGGGACAAATATCATATGTTCTCCCTGATTGGTGACAACTGACTGAACATCAAAAAGGAAACCTGTTGAAGTGAAATGGACACTATGAGAAACGGTGACTTGATCAGCATAGCCCTGACTGTTAATGAACAACTTAATACATTATCCCTCTTAGTAGTTTTTTTTTGTCTGCTCTACTTAATATGACTGGTTTAATTCTGTAATTTTCACACAGTTATTCTTAAGTGTTGAAATTTAACTGAAATGTGATCCCTGTTAAACATAAGAGTGGGAATAAGAGTGGGAAGAGATGTACAATTTGGGACATGCTCAGGCTGACTTGCCCCAAATGGTAGAGTTAGAAACATACCAGGGGATTCCAATTCAATCCCATCAAGGTGGCATGTACCAATGCCATCTCACTAGTCCAAGTGATCAATTTCTGTTCACAATTGATCATAATGAAAGGACTAAGAGTCAAAGGGAGCACATAAACAAGTCTAGTACCTGCTAATACTAACCGATAGAATAAATAAAGGGGAGAGTGATCCAACATGGGAAGCGAGATACTCAGCAGACTCATAGAATGGCGGATGTCCTAAACAGCACTCTGGCCTTAGAATCAGCCCTAAAGGCATTCCGATTGGGCTGAAAAGCCCATGAGAGTATTTCAGGCATGGAAAGCCAAGACACTCTGGCAAAAAAAAAAAAAAAAACAACAACAACAACAACCCTAAATGAAAGATCTCTGTGAGTGAGATCCCAGTGGAAAGAACAGGTCTTCAAAGAAGGAGGTACCTTTCTCTGAAGGGAGGAGAGAACCTCCACTTTGACTATGACCTTGTCTAAACAAGATAAGAGATGGAGAACTCAAGGGGTTTCCATAGCCTTGGAAACTTATGACTGGAGCATGGGGAGATTACTGAGGCCATAAACAAGAGTGTCAATTTGTAAAGTCAACAACAGGAGTCACTGTGCACTTACTCCTCATGTAGGATCTCTGTCCTTAGCGTGCTGTACATTGAGACTTAATGCTATAACGAGTACTCAAACAGTATATTTCACTTTGTGTTTCTATGGGGGTGCAAACTGTTGAGAGCTTTACTTAATGTATACTAAACTGATCTTCTGTAAAAAAAAAAAAAAAAAAAAAAAAAGAAGAAGAAGAAGAAGAAGAAATTATCAATTCCCAACTTGACTCTCTCACTGCGATTAAACATGACAATAGGTCTGATCTGATTTCATCATCATTTAAAAAATCATCTATTATTTTTCACTTTATGTTTCTGTGTGGGAGCAAACTGTTGAAATCTTTACTTAATGTATGCTAAACTGATCTTCTGTAGATAAAGAGAATCGAAAATGAATCTTGATGTGAATGGAAAGGGAGTGGGAGTGGGAGAGGGGAGGGTTGCAGGTGGGAGGGACGTTATGGGGGGGGAAGCCATTGTAATCCATAAGCTATACTTTGGAAATTTATATTCATTAAATAAAAGTTAAAAAAAAAAAGCTTATAACTTTTTAAGTGCTATCTGAGGCTTTTTGTATTTTAATAGAATTTAATATATTAAAAATTTTAATGGTCAAAAAAATATGAAGAAAGAAATTAAAGATAACAAATCCACTCAACTCCTCTGAGGTGGTCTGAAAAAGAAAGAAACAGGTTTTTGCTAGTGGAGGAAATAATATCAGAGAAGAATATTTTTAAGAATTGAAAATATTTTTATACTGAGTTAAAAGGGAAATCTGAATGATGGAGAAGAGAGAAGGGAAAATTACTAGAGCAATATCCTTAATAATGTACAATAGGACAGACTGACCTTTTCTGGAAGCACAAACTATTCTTCCTTAACAAGAAAGAAGTTAGAATATATGAGTGTAGATAAATACCAGGAAGATATAACAAATGAGGAAACTATGGAACACACAATCACACAGCAAGTGACATTATTTCAATTTTTTTAAAAAGATTTATTTTATTTATTTGAAAGAGTTACATAGAGAAGTAGAGACAGAGAGAGAGAGTCTTCCATCTACTGGTTCACTCCCCAGATGGGCACAGCTGAAACTGAAATGATCCCAAGTCAGGAGCCAGGAGCTTCTTCCAGGTCTCCCATGTGGGTGCAGGGGCCCAAGGACTTGGGCCATCTCCTACTGCTTTCCCAGGCCATAGCAGAGAGCTGGATTGGAAGAGGAATAGCCAGCACTAGAACCAGCGCGCAACTGGGATGCCGGCGCTTAAGGCCAGGGCTTTAACCTGCTGTGCCACAGCACAGGCCTCAAGCATAATTTTGATTTGAACCCAGGCCACAGAACTGAGACTCAAGATCATCAAAACTGATGTCCATGCAAATCTGATCACATCTTAGTTAAAATGCCAGCAGGGATACAGGTTTAACAAAGCACTCCAAATCCCAAACACAAATTGTTAGTAATTTTTCTTCTATGCTTGTTTTATTGCACCTCAATTACAGAACTTCAGGTTAGCAGAGGCAAATTGACTCACTATAACAAAAGAATTAGCACATCATAGTCAAAGGTAAGAAACATATTTTTGTTGATTTATAAACATCTTCAGAGATTATTCCATTTCTTTGTGTATGTCCATGACTATTCACAGTCCTGGAACAAAAACTCCAAAGTAAACAATCTATATTTTGAGAGCTTGTTTGGAGGTTCTAGCAGGGGAGTGCAGCTACTTGTATACCCTTTACTGAAGACCGGTCCTCCTCTAGCAGGGAAAGTCGTCCTCTTCGACCAATTGCGCAGCTTTGGGAGGGACGCACATATGGTGAGGGAGGAAGGGGACACCCGCCTAGCCAGCCAGATCAGCCGAATCAACCCTGGTGATCAATGGGGTGACAGATGTCGCACCAGATTGCCCTCACATCCAACAATCTATATTTTGAAAAATAAATTTCTACTCACCTTAAGTAATCCTTACTTGAAACTACATACAACAATCCTAACTCTCAGTATTACGACAACAAAGCTATTTCTCTGTTTTCTTCAAGTGTCCCATAATTATATATTTATAGCATTCCTATGAAATAGAAGCATAAGGAATAACAACTAAACCTTTCTCCTTAGCCACAGCAGAAAATATAGAATATATATAAAATTCTCATTGAAAAAAAAAGAGTTTTCAAACCACCTAGGGAGACCTAATCCAGGCTTAGATAGGGAAATCAAACAAGCGAAGAGTAAACACCTTGCCTTATTCAACACCTTGCCTTATTCCATACTAGTAATCAACAGAAGAACTCAGACATGTGACTCAGAGTTTTTCACTTAATCCATACCATACCAAATTGTACCCCAGATTCACAGTGTACTCAAGAAAACAGTCTTCCATTTCTAAGAACTTAACATTTTCATGTATGACAAAGAGATCAAAAGTGGAAGAAGCAGGGAATGTGGAGACCTCCTAACATGGGAAGTAACAAGATTGTAGACTCATACTTTCCGCTGGTACTCTAAAGCCTGGTCCTCTCATGACATCTTACACTCATCAGTCTTGGATGGGGGAATGGTAATTAAAGAGTTCTGAGCAAACAAAACTGCAATTCTGCTTAACAAACTAAAATCTTGTAGTGGTTGTTGTTGTTTTAACAAAAGGAGACAGAAATGTGCAGTTCCAAGTTGCTAATACACTGCCACTTTCTGACCACTCTATCCAGAATCCTCAGCAAAAAAGGTCCAAGTTAGAGCACCTGCATTTTGATACTCCTTTTTGGATTACCCAACCTGGCTGAGTTAACACACTGTAACAGTATCAATTAGCCTAGCAATGTAGCCAACAATAAGTATAGCCAGTGCCAACTTTATATTGTTAGCTAATTATTATAAACTAGAGTAAAAGAATAAAGGACCAGTGACACAGACTGGAGAAGAAATCAAGGATGTACAAAATGGCAAACATGAAAAAAAACTTTACCCCGTACATCAGTAACTCAAGAATCTGGGGGTTGGCCAGCACCGCGGCTCAACAGGCTAATCCTCCGCCTGCGGCACCAGCAACCCCGGGTTCTAGTCCCGGTTGCCCCTCTTCCAGGCCAGCTCTCTGTTGTGGCCAGGGAGTGCAGTGGAGGATGGCCCAAGTCCTTGGGCCCTGCACCCGCATAGGAGACCAGGAGAAGCACCTAGCTCCTGGCTTCAGATCAGTGTGGTGCGCCGCGGCGGCCATTGGAGGGTGAACCAACGGCAAAGGAAGACCTTTCTCTCTGTCTCTCTCTCTCTCACTGTCCACTCTGCTTGTCAAAAAAAAAAAAAAAAAAAAAGAATCTGGGGGCTGGCACTACTTCATATCAGGTAAAGCTGCTGCCTGAGGTGCCAGCATCCCATACAGGTGCCAGTTTAAGTCCTGGCAGCTACACTTCTGATCCACCTCCCTGCTAATACACCTGGAAAAGCAGCAACAGATGACCCAAGTGCTTGGGCCCTTGCACCCATGTGGCAGACCTGGAAGAAGCTCCTAGCTCCTAGCTTCCGATTAGCCCAGCTCTGGCCATTGCAGCCATTTGGAACCAGCAGATGGAAGATATCTCTCTCTCTCTCTCTCTCTAACTCTGCCTTTCAAATAAATAAATAAATATTTTTAAAATTCTGAAAGGAGAAAAAGTCTATACAGGAAATTAATAACTATAGTAGTAAACACCTAATTATGCTCACAAAGGCAACAATTTAGTTTTCAAGAAGTTGCTATATAGAAAAGAACATCATATTGGCAGAACATCAGCATTATAAGAACCCTGTTCAGTTTTCATTCAGGGTAATACAAAAATTTCCTTAGCAAACAATTAGGCACAGAAGCACATGTACAGCTGTTTACTTCCTTAGTATAGTTAGGAAAACCAGGTTAAATAATCATTTGCCAATATCCTGGAACAGATAACAGTAAAAAGGATTAGGACACATTATTCAGGTCCCTTTATACAGCTTCTCTTAACTTTTAGAGATACTCTGGTGTCTGCCAACGGCAGATCAAGGAAAAAATGCAACATTTCTGAATTTTGGGTACTGACTCTATAAAGTGCTTCATTATCTGATGCTTTCATGTCATATATCATCTGGTACCTACTATAAAACTAAATACAGAGTAAGAACTCATTATTTCTTATTCCTGCAAAATCAAAATATTTCACTGAAAATCTATTACAATTGCTATTTATTTATTAAACTGGTAATTTTCAGTTTTTACAAATGCATATATCTACATGTTTAAGATGCCATCTGTAACATCATCTGAGAGTTGCCAACATCATGTCCACTGGCTCTACAAGCTGTATTCTTCCACTTGACATGGTGGCACATTTTAAACAATGATGCACAACCACAGAGCAACAAAGAAAAGGTGGCAATGACATAAAAAAATTGGTGGTGAGTATCTGAAAGTTCCAGTTTCCCAACAGAATTCTCTCATCTGTCTGTAAGCTCTAATTTCTAGTTAGAAAACAGGAATTCAGACAACAGAACTACTCTGCCATAACTTCTGTGGTCTATCATAATTGCCCTGCTTTACCACAATACACATAATACTAAAGAATAACCCACTAAGCATATGCAAATCAATTGCAGCCTGACAAAATGTTTGTTATAAATGTGTTCTTGGGGGCAGGCATTGTGACGTAGCAGGTAAAGCCGTTGCCTATGGTGCCAGCACCCTATATGGGCACCAGTTCAAGTCCTGGCTGCTCCACTTCCAATCCAGCTCCCTGCTAATGTGCTTGGAAAAGCAGAGAAAGATGGCCAAGGTGCTTGGGCCCCTGCTAACCATATGAAAGACTGGTAAGAAGATCGTGGTTCCTGGCTTTGGCCTGGTGCAGCCCTGGCAGTTGTGGTCATTTGGGGAGTTAACCAGTGAATGGAAGACCTCTCTCTCTTTCTCTCTCTCTCTCTCAAATAAATGAAATAAATCTTCAAAATAAATAAATAAATGTATGCTTTAAGGAGAAGAGGTAAGGAAGCTGCATTTTGTACTAATCAGCCATAGTAATTATTTTTTCAATCTAAAATGATTCTGTATTAAGTTCTTTATATATTTAGCTATAAGAACAGACATGTACCAAAAGAGAGAGCAATAAACTTAGAACTAAACTTTAATAATGTAAAGCAAAGTGTGTTATTATTTTACTGTCTAAATTGACAATCAGTGAACTGACTTATCTGAGTGTTAATTCTAAATTTCTATCCACCAAGAGGTGCACTGAGAATGAAGAAAGATAAATAGTAAGCTACACAGTTAACAACAACAACAACAAAAACAGATTACTGTGTAGCCTAAAATCTTTGCAAAATATGATTAAAAGTTAAAACCAGACTATGTTCTGGCCAAAACATACAGAGATCTGTTTTTCTTAGGCACTTCAATAGCACTTAGTAGCAAATAATGCATATATTTAAAGGAAAAGTTCAGAAAACACAAGAGTCCTAAAAAAAATGACTCTAGTCTTTGGATTTAATATAATTGTTATGTAACTAAAAAAGAACAGCTAGGGACAAGTTTTTTTCAAGAATTCTGAAATATAAATTTCAAGTTTCTCACAGTTTCTATAACTGGCTTTTTATTCCTTATTTAACTAGTAAGTACAAATTCTAAAATAATATTTTCATAGATATAAGCATACTACATATTTACATATATGCTATAAACTACATACTATATATACATTATCATAAGTTAACCCATGGTGGGCTCTCATGAACTTTCCCAAAAAAGCACACCTATGTTTCACAAGAACATGTAATCACTCCAAAGTACAGCCATCACTCAGTGTCTGTGGAGGATTGGGTTCTATGACACCTCAGACACCAAATCTACAGATGTTCAATTCTTTATACAAAATGGTGTAGTATTTGCACGTAGACTACACACATCCTCCTGCATACTTTAAATCATCTCCAAATTATTTATAATACTTGAAATAACATAAATGCAAAGTAACCCACTATTATAATGTATTTTTTAGAAATAACAAAATAATGTCTATATATGTTCAGTAGAGACACAAACTTTTCTCTAACATTCTCAGCTTCACTGAATCCATAGATGTAGAACTTACAGATACAGAAGATTGGCTACATCCAGGAGGGGTGAAATACAGAGAGCATTACAACTAAAAAAAAATAGTCCAATAAATAATTTCTCTTAAAATATATTCTGAGAAAATCAATCTGAAGTCTCATGTTTGTTTTTCATCACCTGGATTCAAACAATATTTAATGATATTTGCTAAAATATGAAAAAGAATCTAGACCTAACAGAAAAGTTATCTGAAAGACTTTTAAAAGTACAATGATAGGAGGACATTATAGTACAGTGGATTAAGCCACACATGGGAAGCTCACATCCCAAATCACCCATATTCCATTACGAAGTGCTACTTAGCTTTGGATTCAGCTACTCACTAAGAAGCAATGGATGAGGCTGGTCCTGTGGCTCACTAGTCTAATCCTCCGCCTGTGGCAATGGCACCCCGGGTTCTAGTCCCGGTTGGGGCGCCAGGTACTAGTCCCGGTTGCTCCTTTTCCAGTCCAGCTCTCTGCTGTGGCCCAAGAGGGCAGTGGAGAATGGCCCAAGTGCTTGGGTCCCTGCACTCACATGGAAGACTGGGAGGAAGCACCTGGCTCCTGGCTTCAGATCAGCGTAGCGCACCGGCCATTGGCGGCCATTAGGGGAGTGAACCAACGGAAGGAAGACCTTTCTCTCTGTCTCTCTCTCACTGTCTATAACTCTCTCTGTCTTTCTGTCTCTCTCTCACTGTCTAATTCTGCCTGTCAAAAAAAAAAAAAAAAAAAAAGCAATGGATGAGGGGCTCACTTGGTTAATCCTCTGCCTTCGGCACCGACATCCCATATGGGTGCCGGGTTCTAGTCCCTGTTGCTCTTCTTCCAGTCCAGCTCTCCGCTGTCGCCTGGGAAGGCAGTGGAGGATGGCCCAAGTGCTTGGACCCCTGCACCTGCATGGGAGACCAGGAGGAAGCACCTGGCTCCTGGCTTCCAATCGGCGCAGTGCCGACCGTAGAGGCCATTTGGGGAGTGAACCAGCAGAAGGAAAACCTTTCTCTCTGTCTCGTTCTCTCTCTCTCTCACTGTCTACAACTCTACCTGTCAAATAAAAAAAAAAAAAGCAATGGATGATAGCTCAAGTACTTGAGTCCCTGCCACCCATGTGGGAGATCCAGATGAAGTTCTTAGCTCCTGGATTTGGCCTAGCTCAGTCCTGGATGTTGCAGCCATTTGGGGAGTGAACCAGCAAACGGATGATCAATCAATGGATACCTCCCTTTCTGTCTCCCTCTCTCTCTCTCTCACTAGTTCTCTCTGCCTTTACAATAAATAATAAATCTTTTTAAAATGTAAGTAAATAAAATTTAATGTCAAATAAGGATTATAAGGATATTTTGAATTGATCTGTAAGCTAATGTTTAACTCTCTTTTAGAAAATAATTGCTAGGGTCGGCGCTGTGGCGTAGCAGGTAAAGCCACCACCTGCAGTGCTGGCATCCCATATGGGTGCCAGTTCTAGTCCCAGCTGCTCCACTTCCAATCCAGCTCTCTGCTATGGCCTAGGAAAGCAGTAGAAGATGGCCCAAGTCCTTGGGCCCCTGCACCAGTATGGGAGACCCAAAGGAAGCTCCTGGCTTCAGATAGACACAGCTCCGGCCATTGCAACCAATTGGGGAGTGAACCAATGGATGGAAGACCTCTCAGTCTCTGCTTCTCCTTCTCTGTGTAACTCTGACTTTCAAATAAATAAATCTCTAAAAAAAAGAAGAAAAGAAAAGAATTCTATCTAATTCTTTTTGTTTTGTTTTTTGTTTTTTTTGTTTTTTGGGTTTTTTTTTTTTTTTTTTTTTTTTTGACAGGCAGAGTTAGTTAGAGAGAGAGAGACAGAATGAAAGGTCTTCCTTCCGCTGGTTCACCCCGCAAATGGCCACTACGGCCAGTGCACAGTGCGGATTGGAAGCCAGGAGCCAGGTGCTTCTTCCTGGTCTCCCATGTGGGTACAGGGCCCAAGCACTTGGGCCATCCTCCACTGCACTCCCAGGCCACAGCAGAGAGCTGGACTGGAAGAGGGGCAACTGGGACAGAACCAGCACCCCAAATGGGACTAGAACCCTGGGTGCTGGCGCCGCAGGCGGAGGATTGGCCTAGTGAGCCGCGGCGCCAGCCTTACTATCTAATTCTTAAAAGGCAAAAAATCACTTTCTATTGATGGCTGAGAACACCTGGATCTATTTCTAAAGTTCATAAATATAATTATATTCATTTATTACACTTAGTGGATAATCTATATTGATCCCTTCCACAGAAGCTTAAGACCTAATCAACAGCACTGACTGACAGAAGACCCCATGTTTACTTTTAGCATACTTTTTCATACAAAAACCTATTTTAAAAAGTATCCTAATCATAATGCCTAAAAGTATAAATATATTAGGAGTCTTCAAAAAGTTCATGAAAAAGTGTTTTATGAAAAACTATGTATAGATTTCAAAAGGTTAGGATTTCTTTTTGGTACCAAAATAGACAACTCCACTTTCTACAAACTTTTTGAGGCATCCTTGTATGCTTTTCAAAAGATGCTGTACATAATGGAAAGCACCTGGTTTTGGTTTTTTAAAGATTTATTTTATTTATTTGAAAGACAGAGTTAGAGAGAGAGGTAGAGCCAGAGAGAGAAAGAGAAAGAGAGAGAGAGAGAGAGAGAGAGAGAGACTCCATCCACTGGTTCACTCCCTAAATGACAACGGCTAGAGCTGAGCTGAGCTGATCCGAAGCTAGCAGCCAGGAACTTTTTCCAGGTCTCCCACACAGGTGCAGAGTCCCAAGGACTTGAGCCATCTTCTACTGCTTTCCCAGGGCATAGCAGAGAGCTGGATCGGAAATAGAGCAGCCAGCACTTGAATCCAGGCTGGGGCTTTAACCCACTGTGCTGTACATAGCACAGGCCCTGTTGTTTTTGATTTTTTTTTTTTTTTTTTTTTGAGAGGTGGAATTACAGAGAGAGGGAGAGACAGAGAGAAAGGTCTTCTATCTGCTGGTTCACTGCGTAAACAGACACAACAGACAACTAGGCTGATCCCAAGCAGGAGCCAAAAGCCTCCTCTGGGTCTCCTACACAGGTGCAGGGGTCCAAGCACTTGGGCCATCCTCTACTACTTCCCAGGCCATAGCAGAGAGCTGGATCAGAAGAGCAGCTAGGACATCAAGCAGCGAACATTTGGGATGCTGGTGCCGCAGGTGGAGGCTTAGCCTACTACACCACAGCACCAGTCCCTGGAAGTTTTATATTGCTGGAGTGAGCGCTTGGCAATTTCCTGAAAGTTAAAAACTATCTACCTTATTACCCCGTATTCCACCTCTAGGTATATGCCCAAGAGAAACAAAAATATTTGTCCCTTAAAATACATGAAAACACTGTTTATAATAACTTTACTCACAACAGTGAATATTCACAATAGTAAAACACTCAGAAAAGAAACAAATGTTCATCAACAGAAGAAAAGATAATCAAATTGTTGCAAATCCATATGACAGAACACTACCTAGCAATAAAAAAATAATAATAATAACCGATCAGAAGACAAAAAAGCATGAAAAAATATCAAACACATTATATGGAGCAAATGAAGCTAGAAATATTTACATGAAATTCAAGAACAAGCAAAATTAGTATGGTGATAGGAAAGCAAAACATTGGTTTCCTTTGAGGGTTCAGAATTGAGTAGAAGAAGAACAAAGGAAAAAGTGATGAAAATTGTCTATATCTTGATAGGAGTGGTAATTATATAAGCACACATGCCAATTAAAATTCAGTGAATTATATAATTAAGATCTGTGCATAATACTGAATATAAATTATCTCAATAAAATGAAATTTTTAAGATGTCCTTAATTAAAACCTCAAAAAATTTAAATTTCAAATAAAATTGATAAATTTTTTCTTACATAATCAAAAGTCTACCTCAGGAAAAACCAACATTTAATAAACATGATTAAGGTTATTGTACATTTATAAAAATATATTAGAGCTGGTATTGTGGCATAGAGGGTAAAATGGCCACCTACAACACTGGCATCCCATATAGGCACCTGTTCAAGTCCCAGCTGCTCCACCTCTAATCCAGTTCTCTGCTAATGTGCCTAAGAAAGCAGTGGAGGATGACCCAAGTCCTTGGGTCCCTGTACCCACATGGGAGATCCAGAAGAAGTTTCTGGCTCCTGGCTTTGGACCAGCCCAGCTCCAGCCATTGCAGCTATTTGAGGAGTAAACCAGTGGATCTCTGTCTCTTTATCTCATTCTCTCTCTAACTCATTCATATAAATAAATAAATTTCTTAAAAAATTTAAAGATAGGGGCCAGCAGTGTGGCATAGAAAGTTAAATCTCTATCTGCAGTGCTGGCATCCCATATGGACACCATTTCGAGTCCTGGCTGCTCCACTTCTGATCTAGCTCCCTGCTAACAAATCTAGGAAAGCAGAAGATGGCCCAAGTGCTTGGACCCCTGCATCCACGTGGGAGGCCTGAAAGAAATCCTGGCTCCTAGCTTCAGACCAGCCCAGCCAGTTGCAACCATTTGGGGAGGGAACCAGCAGATAGAAAAATCTCTCTTTTTAGATTTATGTATTTGAAAGGCAGGGCTACAGAGAGGCAGAGGTGGGGCGGAGGAGGGACGATAGAGAGAGATCGATCTTACATCCATTGGTTCACTCCCCAAATGGCTACAATGGCCACAACTGCCTGAGCCAGGAGCCAGGAGTTTCTTCCAGGTCTCCCAAGCACTTGAGCCATCTTCTACTGCTTTCACAGGCCACATAGCAGAGAGCTAGATTGGAAGTGGAGCAGCCAGGTCTGGAACCGGTGCCCATATGGGATGCCAGCACTGCAGGCCGCAGATAAATAAATAAATCTTTTAAATAAAAATACATATTTATTTTATATCTAAATGTATTTATCTAAATATTATTTTTTATAAATATTTTTATTTATTTTGAGAGGTAGAGTCACAGACAATGACAGGGAGAGACAGAGAGAGAGGTCTTCTGTTCGTTGGTTCACTCCCCAAATGGCCACAACGGCTGCAGCTGCACTGATCCGAAGCCAGGAGCCAGGAGCTTCTTCCAGGTCTCCCACGTGGGTGCAGGGGCCTAAGGACCTGGGCCATCCTCTACTGCTTTCCCAGGCCATAGCAGAGAGCCGGATTGGAAGAGGAGCAGCCAGGACCAGAACCGGCACCCACATGGGATGCTGGCACCACAGATGAATGATTAACCCACTGTGCCACCATGCCAGCCCCTAAATATTATTATATTTATCTCTCCACCTCCCTATAACTCTTTTGAATAAATCTTTAAAAATAAAAATATATTTATATTTATCTACAAAATAGAATTTCTGTAGAATTGTTATTGAACATTTTAAAATTTTATTCTACTCCACTATTCAAAACTATTAACACAAAAAATACCCTTAATATCTTTGAAAAATCCAACTCCTCCTCTGCAACATAGCAATGGACTTAGATAACCATCAGTACTTAAGTGTGCCCTAACTTCATCCTCTTGGAATCTGAATAAATTAATCCTGGATGCAATTTAGTAAGTGGTATCAGTTTAATAATTAATTCATAATATGCTAGTACAGGAACTTTATTATGCTGCTTGAGGCTACTGTCTTAGTTCATTTGTGCTGCCACAAATACAACAAAATACCATAAACTGAGTAATTTATAAAGAACAGAAAGTTATTTTAGGAGTCTGGGAGGTCCAAGGCAATGGCATTTGGTGAGGGCCTTCTTATTTGATCCTCATAACAAAAAGTGTTGAATTCCCTCCTCAGACCTTTTCAAAAGGGCACCTAATTCCATTCACCAGGGAATAGTCCTTAGGGTCTAATCACCTTAAAGACCCCTTTCCAGCCAAAGTGGCAATACTGAGGACACATTCAAACCATAGCAGTTACCAAATCCAAGACCAAAACTCAAGCAACTAGCTCCCAAATTAAGAACTGCACTTAAAAGATTTAAGCAACTTATCAATCCATTTTCAGCATGTTAATCAGGGGGAAAAATCAACAAACATTCAAAAATATTTTACAGTGGGAACAGAGAAGCTTAAAACTTTGACTTACAGTAGAATTCAATATTTGAGAAAGAAATTTAGGAAATACACTAACCTTAGAAGACTTCCTTCGGCTTCTTCTTGTCCAAACTACCACCAGTTTATCCGGTTGCCTACCAAATGGGAACAAATTAAAGGTAATTTATCTTAAACCAAATCAGTATAGTTTTAATGTTTTTTAAAAGAGCAAAATGTCATCTGCTATAGTTAAAGTAACTACTTTTACAATAAAGTTCTATATTCAAATACAAATATAAAAGAGGTTAAATACAGATGATTTAATTTAAATGACTAATAGTTCATCCACATGATATTCTAAAAATACTTAAGCAAATTAATTTATTGAGACAAACTAAGCTAAAGAATATTTTGAACTGTTTACTAGTTCATGACAAAAAGCACATACATATTTTCTCTAAATATTAATACTTCTAATACATTATCCTCTTTCAGTTGGAATAAATAATAATAAAAATAGCACTTCTGAAATAAAATCTATGGATTGTATCTCTTAATCTTATGAACAATACTAATGGTTTTCAAAACATTTTTATAATCTAGTCATCTCAATTATACTCATAAAAATAATATAGTTCTTTAAAACAGGCAAGGCACATATTTAGCCTTATTTTTTTAGCCTAAAAAATTGGCTAGTTGAATAACTAATCAAATCTATGGCAGAGCCAAGACTAAAGTACAGGTCATTTAATGATAAGCTCAGACCATGCATCTTTTCCTTATTTTCCACTAATATAAGGTCAAACAAAAGCAATACATTCACAGTCTACACAACTAAGATCTCTTTTGTGCTTATAGAGAACATCAAGACTATGACTGATAGCTATTCTACTTGAATTTTCATTTTATAGAATCTTAGATAAAAGTTTCTTAATCAAGAAAAGACTATATCCTCATCTTGGTAACTTTTACCATTTTCATTTTACTCTGGAATCATTTACTTTCAGCAAATGACCTCTTATTCTGTTTCATTTAATTAAATACATATATTACATGCATACACACATACATAAAAGGTTATCAGACTTCCACTGCTCAACCAATAATCTACCTACAATCATGTACTGGTATCCATGGAAAGAGGTCCAGCAAAAAATGTTACTGACTATCACCAAAGTGACTCAGAATGTAGCAAAGAGAACAAAAGTGACAGAAATATTTTCAAAAAAGGTAAAAATCACAGAAGATGGATTGGTAAGTACATATATCTAATACAGATTTGAGAAACATACAAGTGGGAAAATATGCCAGACTTAAAGGAAGTAGTCTTTAGAAAATAATATATCAATGAATTAATAGGATAGATTAAAATAAATCTATATCCACATATTTTGCAACTAAACTACAGAATAGCAAGATAAAGAGAAAAAATCATTTTAAAAAAAGATTATTGACAAAGGAATAATTATACTGACAGTCAACTTTCCTATTAGCAACAAGAGTCCACAAGACAATGAAGTCCATGATCTTCAAGTGCTAAGAGAAATACATAGCTGCCACCCTAGAGCTTTAAATCACCTAAAATTACCACTTAAGAAACACTTTTAGATATCCAAAGACTAAGACTAAGAGTTTACAATGTATAGATCTTAGCTAAAGGAAAGAGGGAATAGAATGCAAAAGGCAACATAAATAAGGTAAAATGTTAATGCTTTTTAAGTGGTAGAACCTGAGAAAATACACAAAAAAAACCAGAAGTTTCAATAATGAAACTATTTGACTAAGGAGCCATCTACACAAATGTACAATGTTTCTGATGGTGATAATAATCAAAATGGTTTAATTCAATAGAAAAATGATAGTTCTCCATCTACGATTAAGTCCAGTTCCCATCAAGTGTCAGGCTTTTTTTTTTTTTTAAAGGTTTATTGATTTATTTGAAAGTCAGAGTTACAGAGAGAGATAGAGAGACAAAGACAGAGATCTTCCATCAGCTGGATTGTTCCCCAGATGGCCTCAACTACCAGGGCTGGGCCAGGAGCAAGGAGCTTCTTCCAGGTCTCCCATGTGAGTACCAGGGGCCCAAACACTTGGGCCATCCTCCAATGCTTTTCCCAGGCCATCAGTAGGGAACTGGTTGGGAAGTGGAGTAGCTGGGACTTGAACTGGCACCCCTAGGTGATGCCTGCGTTGCAGACAGCAGCTATACCCACTATACTACAACACCTGCCCTAGGTGTCAGGCTTTCCGGTGAATTTTCCCAAGAGAAATGTTGGAAGCAGTGGTGAGATTAATGCAGAAGCATTAAATTGCAAGTGAAAGAGACAAATGCTTCACAGCTGACCAACTTTACCCTTTAAGATGATCTATTGAGGCCCTGCATACATTTGGCCCTATGACCTCTTAGCACAGAAGGTAAGATTCATATTCCTCAACACTTCACTACTTGACTCTGATCTACCTTCCTAGCTGTACAACCTACAAATATCTCAAGGGCATCTTACTCTCCAACCAATCCCTGAACACATTTCCCTTAAATTTCTTCTTATCTTTGTATGTATATATCCTTTTTGAAAAAATTTCCTCTTCCTCCTCTTCTTCAACCTGATAAACTCTTATCACTTTCTGTGTGAAATTCTGAGCATTTCTTATTTCATCTCACCCTCCTGAATTCCCCCATTTCATATCCCAAACCTGAGGCAGGGTTAATTATATTCAAAATAATATCCTAGTTACATTGCTGCTTTAATACTCAGTATGCTTTGTATTATTATTAACTTAAATCTCCCCTGCTAGAATTCACTACTTTGTCAACCTTATCATATTTATCTTTGTATTCCCAGCAACTAATAAGAATCTGCTACAAGGTTGAGGTTCAATGAGTACTTGTCACTAAATCAACGAATATTAAATTTCATCAAGGAATCCCCAATTTCTTTTTTAAGGTTTATTTATTTGAAAGGTAGAATTACAGAGAGACAGAGAGAAAGAGAGAGGTCTTCCATCTGCTGGTTCACTCCCCAGATGGCCATAACAGCTGGAGCTGAGCTGATCTGAAGACAGGAGCCAGGAGCCTCTTCTGGGTCTCCCACATGGGTGCAGGAGCCCAAGGACTTGGGCCATCTTCTGCTTTCCCCAGCCATAGCAGAGAACCGGACTCAAATAGGTGCCCATATGGGATGCTGGCACTGCAGGCAGCGGTTTTACCCACCACAGAACATTGCCATCCCCTCCCCCAATTTTCTAATGTAATTTATGACAGTTAACTAAAGCCAGTAGCTATGTAATACATCCTTTTTGCAGCTTATCTGAGTTTTGCAGGGGTAGTCAGCTGCACATTAAAACTTCTGGGGAAGCTTTAAAATGTTGCTTAGATTCTAACCTTAGAGAATCTGATTTAATTGATCTGGTGTGCAGATTTTTAACCTCCACAGGCAATTTAATGGGAAGCCAAGGTTAAGAACCACCTTTAACAGGTAAAGTGGTAAGTAATCCCCTTCCCTCCTGATCTGAGTCACTAGTGAGGCATTAGCTGTGATGGTAGTGAGGGTCTGTCCCCTCCACAGCATCTCCCTAGTGCTACCTGAACTGCTGCCTTCTCCCAACTCAACTCTCAGCAACCTCTCACCCTCAAGCCATCTCAGTGCTTCAGAAAAGAGAAGCTTTTTTAGCTTAAAAAAGCAGGATGAATAGTCTCCTAACTTGCCTGATGCTTCAAAAATGTAGAACGTAAATGACTAATTTGAGAATGCCTTCAGAGATGACTAAATGTTTTTGTGGATTCAAAATCATATTCACATTTTAAATGTTTGCTAGAAATCAATCCACTTTTACACAGCAGCAGCAGCAAAATGAGGCACAATATTCTAAAACAAAGAACTGTACTCAGAGTCACTACTATTGATAGAAGGGTACCAATAACCATACAATCGGCTAACCACAATTAATATTTTAGGCATTCTTTCTGCACTAGAAAAAACTATTAAATATTTACATATGTACTCCCAAGCGAACAGGGAAAGAACAATTATGAATATTTTCTCCTACTACCAAAAACACCTATGCTTACACAACTTTCTATCAAAAAAGTCAAGAAAATCTGATACAGCCCAAGTTTCAGAGAGAATTCAACAATCACATATTCAATATTGCAATCCCCTCACCTCAGTTTAATAACCAGGTAGCACTACATATAATACACACACACAGAGTACATATTCACTTATTACACATAAAGATTTTGTATATATCCACTCTAGGCAACACAGTCAAATTTTCAGAGTAATCTATCTAAAGAAATCCATTGGTAAACATGACACCTTTTGGTGGCTTATTCAGGAATGGAAAACTTACTTTAAAAAATAAAGATTTAGGGGCCAGTGCTGTGGCACAGTGGGTTAAAGCCCTGGCCGGGGGTGCTGATATCCCATATGGGTGCCAGTTCTAGTCCCGGCTGCTCCTCTTCCAATCCAGCTCTCTGCTGTGGCCAGGGAAAGCAGTGGAAGATGGCCCAAGACCTTGGGCCCCTGCACCCACATGAGAGACCCAGAGGAGGCTCCTGGCTCCTGGCTTGGAATCGGCGCAGCTCCAGCCATTGCGGCCATCTGGGGAGTGTGAATCAGTGGATGGAAGACCTCTCTCTGTCTCTGCCTCTCTCTGTAACTCTTTCAAATAAATAAAAATAAATCTTTTTTAAAAAATCCCACCCTCAGAGCCCTTAAAAAGGAGCAATTTGAATTTAAAGATGGTTTGTCTCAAACCATGGTCCTGTTGTTAAATCCTGGAAAGACAAAAAAAGAAGAAAGAGTGAGAAAAAGGCTCCAACTGCATCTTTCTTTGGCCTGTAACTAAATGTTATGCCCTCTTCTTTAGCAAAAAATGAAACGATGTAAACTTAGACTTCTTTAGTTTTTTTCCACTCTCTAACAAGCATCATTTGTGTAAGGCAAAATTTTTAAAGTCATAAGATTCCAAAATTATCACATGAAAATCTGTCTCATTACTTTTCAGAAGTAAAATAAGCATTCAACAAGTAGTCTACTGAGTGCCCACTGTGAACCTGGCATTGTACTCAGCAATACAGATCAAAGATGAAAGAAGACAAGCCCTACACGTTTACAATCTAGCAAGGAGACAAGTATAAACCAACTACTCCAGAGCAGGCACAACCTTGAGAAACACTGAGAAGACAAAAAGACCTTAAATAGGAAAAAAAAAAAAAAAAACTATTTATAAATATCTCAGGAAAAAGTCACACTGACAAAAAGAACCTGCCCAACCACAGAGATTACTTTATTTAGTATTTGTAAAAACTGTAATTTATAATGACACTTTTAGTATAAAGCCCAACAAAAGATGAATAACTAATTACAGTATGTCTGTTTACTGGAAAATTATACAGTCATTAAACTATTTTCCATGAACACTTGTAAGCAAAAGACAATGCTCAGGATATTATGTTAAGTTTTGTAATACAAATTTTAACTTTTTCTATACTATGTAATAGAAGATACCATAAGGAAATACCTCAAAATTATAACTGTGGCTATTACTAGGAAGTAAAATTACATATCATTTTAAGAATACACTTTTCAGGTGCTGGTGTTGTGACACAGAAGGTTAAGTCACTGCCTGCAAAGCCAACATCCTATGACACTGGTTCAAATCCTGGATGCTGCACTTCCAATGCAGCTCCCTGCTAATGCACTTGAGAAAAGGAATGGAGAGTGGCCAATTCTTTAGCCCCCTGCAACAACACGGAAGACCCAGATGCAGTTCCAGGCTCCCAGCTTCAGCCTGTCCCAGCTCTGGGCCTCTGTGGCCATTTGAGTGAAACAGCAGATCAAAGATATTCTCTCTGTGTGTCTCAATATCTCAGTAACTTTGCCTTTCAAATAACCTTTTTTTAAAACTTTTTTGATTTTTACAGGTTTATTTTTAATAGCTTTTACTGTTTTACAGTATGTTCCATAATGAATATCTATTACTTTATTTTGAGGGGAATATTTAGATGGGGGAAGTAAGTTACTAAAAATAAATCGATAAAGTCTGGAATAAATTAAGAGATAAATTAATTTTTAAAAATTTTTGCCAAATTTAAAGAGCTCCCGTATAGGTGAATTAATTTATTTTCTAAGATAACCAAAGTAGAGTGGGTGTCTTAAGTTAACATAAATGTTCCCCAAGGTCTAAAATTTTTTAAATAGGTCCCATCTCACTCTGGTCTCCACTTCTCCTTTTTTGGGTAGCTTCTCAATTCCTGTACCATTTCCTCTTTGGCTGGCAAAGTCAGAATGTCATTCCAGTACAACTGGCAAAGTCCAAACACTATCATTAATGGTTTTCAGATCACTCATTCTCTTCTACATCAACTGAAATGCCCCTTTCTCCGGGGTATTTAAGAAGGCATTAAGTGGAAATATGGAGAAATTATTTATTAGTAAGTAAATACAAAGTTGTAAAAGAGAACCCTTCAAAGAGGACATAGTATGTAGGAAAGAATTCTAGATTGGCAGTTAGGAATCTTGTTTTTCCAAGGCCTGATACTAGGTGACTTTAGAAGGTCTCTCAATTTCTTTAATACCTAATTTACCAAATGAAGAGAACACATGTACAACCTCCGGTAATTCTAAAACATTACATAAATTTAAACAGCACTGATTGTGGTCAAATATTTGGTAGTTTAAAAGTGAAGTAAGAAATTCAGGAATAGGATAAAGATTTACAGCAAGTAGACACTTGCCTCCTGTACACTAACACAATCTAAAGGTAATTAATATCAGCACATTTGAACAATATTGTGAAAGAAAGTAATGTTTTTTAGCAGAGAAGTAAACTGACTACCAAAGATTAGTGCTCCTATCCAAAGCAGAGAGTTAATTCTGGGAGGTACTGCAAGTCCTTCCACCACCACCACCACACTACCATGTTGACAATCAGATGGAGTCACTTGATACTTCCCAGGACTAAAATATGAGAAGTAGAAAAACTAAAAACAATGGTTGGTGTTACTTCTGGAGTAAAATGGCTAATAAATTAGTATACTTTTCCCACACTATCTGAACAAAAAGGATTCTAAAGGACAGAGGACAACAGAGTCCTAAAAATAAAAGGTATGTAGCCCCTAAACGACCACATGGAAGGCCAGCTGACCCAGGAAAACCCACTGTACACTGAGAAGTGAGCAAAAAATAAAATTTATTAGGTTAAATCACTTGGATTTCTGGATGTATTTACTACCAGTCTAGAAAACTCAGTAAACATATGTATGTAAATAACAATAAAACTGCTGCCTTGTAAAAGTTTACACTTCAAAGTGATGAGACAAAATTCAACTGTTTTATGTTTTTTATTTTTCATTTATATAAAATCAATGTTTCACTGCACTTGTATTTGTTTTTAACTTGTGGACAAAGACTGCTACACAGGTGCAAAAAATAAATCCTCTTTTGCAACCCAGAACTCATTGATCAGTATGAGTTTTGATACACACCAGCAGGAATAGGATGCCTAACAAAGTTAAAAGAGATGTGATGGGGGAGTATTTATAACCATAAGGGTTGGTTTTAGGATTGAAGATCTTAGTATTCCAATTTTCATGTTGAGATGGTAAGTTAAGCTGGCTAAAAAAATAAATAAATAAATGTTCAAAGATAAAAGACAGCTATACTTCAAAACTTAAACCTTGCCGGCGCCGTGGCTCACTAGGCTAATCCTCCACCTTGCGGCGCCGGCACACCGGGTTCTAGTCCCGGTCGGGGCGCCGGATTCTGTCCCGGTTGCCCCTCTTCCAGGCCAGCTCTCTGCTATGGCCAGGGAGTGCAGTGGAGGATGGCCCAGGTGCTTGGGCCCTGCACCCCATGGGAGACCAGGAAAAGCACCTGGCTCCTGGCTCCTGCCATCGGATCAGCGCGGTGCGCCGGCTGCAGCGGCGGCCATTGGAGGGTAAACCAACGGCAAAAGGAAGACCTTTCTCTCTCTGTCTCTCTCTCACTGTCCACTCTGCCTGTCAAAAGTAAAAAAAAAAAAAAAAAAAAAAAACTTAAACCTTAAGTTTTCCCTAAATTAAAATAAAGAAACCTTAAGTCTTTTGTACACACAAAGTCTAACATATTGTACTCACCACAGAATTCAGGATACACTTACAATGAGAAAAAGAGCTCAGAACATGAAGACTAAACTTAATGTGAAATAGGCACTTCACTCAATAGCAGGGTTATTCTTTTAGGGGAAAGGGCTCTTAGCCGTAACTAAACATTTCATGGTAGGATGCTATGAATATTGAAACAAAAGGAAGAAAATTGTCTTATCACAGAAATACTCTAACTTTTACTGTTTCTCAAGTAATTATTTTTATCCTTCAGTAGGTACATCTGCCTCCTATTATACTATCACTGTTGCAGCTCCAGTTAATTATACTCCTTTATGCTTACTTCACAAGTTATTTAACAAGCTGTAATAATTAATTCAACAGGAAAAGCTGTACAAATACAAGAAAAAGTACACATACTCACATATATATACATATATGGTACATTTATTTTCTACTAAAAAAAAGGCCAGTTCTAATAATGAGCTGTAAAGCATCTTTGTCACTTAAATAAAAATACTTTAAATTTAGCATCATCTTAACATTTATAAATATTTTCACAGAATGATTGTTTTGGGGTAAAAACATTTTACTGGTGATGTATTTGGACTTTTGACAGAAATATATGATTTCAAATACCTCTATACCAGTATTTAAGGAGAGCGCCATTCAAATTGAGAAGTATAATTTGGCATTGTTTTTTCTTCGTTTAAAGCGTTTAAAGATTTATTTATCTGTTTGAAAGTCAGAGTTATAGAGAGGAAGAGACAGAGGTAGAGAGAGAAATCCTCTATCCACTCGCTTACTTCCCAAATAGCCACATGGCCAGGGCCAGGCCAGGCAGAAGCCAGGAGCCACGAACATCATCCAGGTCTCCAATGTAGGCAGCAGGGACCCCAGCACTTGGGCCATCCTTTGCTGCTTTTCCCAGGTTACCAGCATGGAGCTGGATCAAAGTGGAGCAGCCAAGACACAAACCAGCACCCATATGGGATGCCAGCACGCAGGCGGTGATTTCACCTGCTGCACCAAAATGCCAGCACTCAATTTGGCATTCTTGAGCTGAGTGTACTGATAGGATACTAGGAAGGAAAATAAATACACACACACGCATTTGCTGTACTATTCAATAGTATAAAGGATTTATAATTTTTATAATATAAAGATATTTCTGAGTCAGACTACAATAAAATGAATCATTGCTGTATATGTTCACAATATTGGTCTTCTGAAACAATGTTTCTAAATTTCTTTATTGTTTTAGAGTATCATAACAATTCCTTCAATTTACCATATTAGTTATAGTTACTCTTTTTTTTTCCATAGTCCTGTTTTTTGTTTGTTTTTTTAAAGATTTATTTACTTTATCTGAAAGGCAGGGACAGAAAGAGAAAGAAAGTCAGAAAGAGAAAATCTTCCATCCATTGGTTCACTCCCCAAATGGCCTCAAACAACAGCTGGGGCTGGGCCAGGTGGGAGCCAGGAGCCAGGAGCCTCATCTGGGTCTCCTATGTGAGTGCAGGGGCCCAAACACTTGGGCCATCTTCTGCTGTTTCCACAGGTGCATTAGTAGGGAGCTGGTTTGGAAGTGGAGCAGCCGGGACCTGAATTGACACTCATATGAGATGCCGGCAACAAAGGCGGAGGCTTAACCTACACCACAGCACCGGGCCCCCTCCCCCCCAAGTCCTGTTAAAACAGGTCTCACATTAATACAAATGCTAGTATACCCAAGTTATATACCTGGCTCCTTGGAACTGAATTTAGGAAGAAAAAAGAATGTATCAATCTGACCATTCCCTAGCCTTCCAAAACAATTACCGTCACAATTTCCCCTCAATGCAATTCTGTAATTGCTGCAATTGTACATTTTTTATGATTTTATTTATCTGCCTGTTTCTCTCATGATATTAAGGTTCTCAAAAGATTTCCTAGTATTCACAAAGCACTTACTGGGAACAAGCAGGGAAAAAACATGAAGGATCAAAGAATCATATGAAGACAGCTAGATCTGGGTTTGAATGCTGATTCCCCTTTTCCTAGTTATCAGGTGTAAGTCTGAGGAGGATGCTCATCTGTGAAAGAAAAATGTCATAGGACTAATATAAAGACCAATTGGGGCCAGTCCCGTGCCTGCAGAGCCGGCATCCCATATGGGCGCCGGTTCTAGTCCTGGCAGCTCCTCTTCCAATCCAGCTCTCTGCTGTGACCTGGGAAAGCAGTAGAAGATGGCCCAGGTGTTTGGTCCCCTGCACCCACGTGGGAGACCCAGAAGAAGCTCCTGGCTCCTGGCTTCAGATGGGCACAGCTCCGGCTGTTGTGGCTATTTAGGGAGTGAACCAATGGAAGTAAGACCTTACTCTCTGTCTCTTCTTCTTACTGCCTGTAACTCTACCTCTCAAATAAATAAATAAAATCTTGAAAAAAAAAAAGATCAGTTAAGATAACACATAGAAATATTGACATCTGTGTTCTCCACATGTGAGGTTTTTGTAAGGCTACAAAAAAAAAAAAAGAGAGAGAGTAAACAATATACTAAATTAAAGGGACTGTTATGGGTGGCACTATAAAACATTAAAGAAAGTTGAAAAATATTGTTCAAGAAGACTGATATTGCAACAATTCACTATAATGTTATTTCAGAAGTATCTTTATATTATAAAAATTATAACTCTTATGCTACTAAATAGCATAGTAATAGGCTAGTGATAAATACATATATACATATAATTTTTGTTGGTATCTCAAAAGTACTTAGCTAAGTGTCTCTCAAAAAAAAAAAAAAAAAACTCAGCAACTACTCCTCATGGATGCATAGTCTCCAAATAGCTTACATGTGAACATCAACCAGGGACCTTTAATACATATATATATTTTTTTTTTTAAAAAAAAAAGGCTTATAGTGACATAATTCTGGAAATTGTATCATTATTTTTCATTAGGAAAGCAAAAAATAAAAAAGAGTTGGAACATAAAGTTGAGGGAATCTTTTAGAAGTGGAATAAAAAGGAAAAGAAATGCAAGACATTTAGATAAATCTAGAAAGTTAAATATCTGACAATCCCCAGTGTAACAGTGAAAAAAAAGCCCCAAGTCGTCACTTAGGCCACAGCCCTAGAGAGGAGCCATGCAATGTGGAACAGGACACTGGAGGGCTCCAGGGATTAAAAAAGAAGTGATGAATTCCCAGTGTTTTTGAGAGTCAATAGAAAAGTTTAAGAATAATAATGATAAACACATTATGGGGGGAAGGGTAGTAATTATCAACACTAGGAAAATCAAAACAAAGAAAATGTGACAATTCTATAGGGCAATATTTACTAGTCGTAACAACAAATTCTGATTTAACTCTGATAGAGCTGATTATGAAATGGGAGGATAGACAAAGGAAAGAATAAGTATGTTTAAGAAGAGGTGGTTTAAGACAGCTAAATTCCCAACTCCCAAAATCAACACTGTTAAGGACTACAATCAATAAAAGAATAGTTGAAAGTATGCAATTGAAAAATGATATATACTACCTCACAAAAATACAAACAAATATGAGTGCTGGCAAGAATACAATGAAATTAGAACCCTCATATATTGCTCGTGGGATTGTAAAATGGTGTGCCTGCTATGGAAAACAGTTTGGCAGTTTCTTAAAAAGTTAAACATAGGGGGCTGGTGCTGTGGCATAGCAGGTAAAGCTGCCACCTCCAGTGCCAGCATCACATAAGAGCGCCAGTTCGAGTCCTGGCTGCTCCACTTCCAATCCAGTTTTCTGCTATGGCCTGGGAAAGCAGAAGATGGCCCAAGGCCTTGGGCCCCTGCATCTGCGTAGGAGACCCAGAAGTTCCTTGGTCCTGGCTTCGGATCGCCACAGTTCCAGCCATTGCGACCAGTTGAGGAGTGAACCAGCGGGTGGAAGACCCTCCCCCCACCACCGCCGCCACCTCTCCTTCTCTCTCTGTGTAACTCTTTCAAATAAATAAATAAATCTTTAAAAAAAAAATTAAACACTTTCAGTTTCCAGTCCAGCAATATAAGCAGACTAGAAGTTACCATATCTCTACAATACATAAAAAACTCAACAAATTCAAATATCAACAACTCTTTTTAGATTTAAAACAGAAGGTCACTGGACAAACCAACAACAAACAACAGAGAATCACAACTTAACAGAGCTGACACTTTTCTGCAAACCAGTGCTAGAGTAGGGAAAACTGAACTCTAACTAATAAAGTGCCAAATATTCACTTTGGACAGTCTGAGAAATAAAACATCCAGGCAGACCCAGTCACAGGGGTTGGGAGGAATGGACACACACTCCTGTGTGTTTTATCTCCTGGAGCTTTACCACGTTCCCATATTGAATACCAGTGAAAAATACCCTTATGCTCACAATGGGGGAAGGGAAAACCTATTTTAAGACATGTCAGAGTATTCTGTTTTCCATAACAAGGTCCATCCTTAAGAAGAACTGTTAAACTAAAGTGTAATCTGCTAGGGTTTTCATCAGAACCTAATTGACCCGGGAAAAGGAAAATACACAACACCAGCTCACTTCCCACTAGAGCCATCCTGCCCACTGAAGTCAGGGAGAAGTAACTTAAGTTATTTAAGTTCATAGAACATGGGCTGGCATCGTAGTGTAACGGTAAGGCTGCTGCCTACCACTCTGGCATCCTTTACGGGCATTGATTCAAGTCCGAGCTGCTCCACTTCCAATCCAGCTCCCTGCTAATGGCCTGGGAAAGCAACAGGAGTGTATCCCTGCCACTCATTTGTTAAGCCCATAGGAAGCTCCTGGCTCCTGGCTTTGGTCTGGCCCAGCCCTGACCATTGTGGCCATCTGGGGCACGAACCAGCATTTGGAACATCAATGTCTCTGTCTCTACTTTTCTCTCTGTAACTCTTTCAAGTAAATAAACAAATCTTAAAAGCAAAAAAAGTTTATAATCAGAGGCACAGACCTAATCACAAGAATACAGAGTGTTTCCTCTCCTCTCTGTCAATTCCACCACTTTAGTTTAATTAAAAGCCTACTTACAGTACTTCTTTTACCCAAAATACCAACTCCAACTATCAAGAATCAATTACAAGTCATACTTGCTTTCCCTCTCCCACAATGCTTCATGTTCTATCTTTCCATCCTGGAATTGAAGGATGGCTTTCACAAAGAAGGGTGATGAGAAGAGCTGTTCGGCCATCAGGGAAGTGGTGACTCAAGAGTACACCATCAACATTCACAAGTGTTTCCAGAAGTGGGATTCAAGAAGTGTGACCCTCGGGCACTCAAAGAGACCTGGAATTTTGCACTCCAGATGTGCACACTGATATCAGGCTCAACAAAGCTGTATGGGCCAAAGGAAAAAGGAATGTCCTATACCATATCTGCATGAAATTATCCAGAGAATGTAATGAGGTTGAAGACTCACCAAAGAAACTCTATACTTTGTAACTGTCACAGCTTTCAAAGATCTCTGGCAGTCAATGTAATAAGAACTAACTGCAGTTTAAAATTATAAAACTAAAAAGAATCAACTACCAAGTACACTGAAAGGCCAAAAAACAGTTTGAAGAGACAGAACAAACATGAGAATAAGATTCAGAATGGGAATAAGATCCAGAGATGGTAGAAATATGAGAATAATCAGACCAGTAATTTATAATTAATATACTATGGGCTCTAATAGGATAAATTATATATAGCTTGCAAGAAAAAAATGAGCCATGTAAACAGAGATGGAAATTCTAAGAAGAACCAAAAAGAAATGCTAAAGATCAAAAAACTATTACAGAAATGAAGACTGCCTTTGATAGGCTCATTAGATTTTCATGGCTGAAGGGAAAAAAAAAAACCCTGAACTTGAGTGTATCTCAACAAACTTGAAAACTTCTCTTTTTACAGGAAAGAGAACAAAAACCGAAAAAAAAAAAAAAAAAAAAAAAAAAACAGAATATCCCTACACACAGGACAGTTACAAAAGGTTTATATATGAATAACAAGAACCAGAAGGAGAGGAAACAGAACAGTAACAGAAGAAATATTTGAAACAATAATGAATCAGTTTCTTCAAATTAATGCAAGACACCAAACCACAGATTCAGGAATCTAAAAGGACACTAAGCAAGATAAAAGCCAAGAGATCTACAGAAAAGCATAGTTTCAAACTATAGAAAATAAAAACAAAGAAAAAATCCTGAAAAAAGTCAGAGAAAATAAAATTATTACTCATACAAGAAAAAAGGTAAGATTTATAAATGACTTCTCAGAACCATGCAGGCAAGAAGAGAGTGCAGGGAAATACTTAAAGTGCTTAGAGGAAAAATCCATCAACCTAGAATTCTGTACCATGGGAAACTGTCCTTTAAAAGTGAAGGATATCCGGCGCCGCAGCTCAATAGGCCAATCCTTCGCATTGCGGCACCAGCACACTGGGTTCTAGTCCCGCTCGGGGCGCCGGATTCTGTCCCGGATGCCCCTCTTCCAGGTCAGCTCTCTGCTGTGACCAGGGAGTGCAGAGGAGGATGGCCCAAGTGCTTGGCCCTTGCACCCCATGGGAGACCAGGAAAAGCACCTGGTTCCTGCCTTCAGATCAGCGCGGTGCACCAGCCACAGCGCACCGGCCACAGCAGTCATTGGAGGGTGAACCAATGACAAAGGAAGTCCCTTCTCTCTGTCTCTCTCTCTCACTGTCCACTCTACCTGCCCCCCCCCCCAAAAAAAAAAAAAGGTGAAGGAGAGGGGCCAGCATTGTGGTGTAGTGGGTTAACCTGCCACCTGCAGTGCAGGTGTCCCATATGGGCACCAGTTCAAGTCCCAGGTGCTCTACTTTCCACCCAGCTCCCTGCTAATGCACTGGGAAAGCAGCAGAAGAGGGTCCAAATCCTTGGGCCTCTGTACCCATATGAAAAAACTGGAAAAAACTCCTAGCTCCTGTTTTTAGCCTGGCCCACCCCACTGTTACAGCGATCTGGGAAGTAAACCAGCAAATGGAAGATCTCACTCTCTGTATCTCTCTCTCTGGCTCTCTCTAACTCTGCCTTTCAAATAAATCAAAATAAATTTTAAAAAACTGAACAAGAAATACAGACTTTCTCTGACAAACAAAAACTGAGAGATTTTGTTTCCACTAAACTTGCTCTGAAAAAAATGTTCAATTGGAAAGAAGGAAAATAGTATGGGTCAGAAACTAGAATCAACATAAACAAAGGAAGGGCATTGAATAAATCATAAAGGTAAAAAGAAAATCTTTCTCCTTATTCTTTTTTTTTTTTTTTTTTTTGACAGGCAGAGTGGACAGTGAGAGAGAGAGACAGAGAGAAAGGTCTTCCTTTTGCCGTTGGTTCACCCTCCAATGGCCGCCGCTGCAGCCGGCGCACCGCGCTGATCCTGGCAGGAGCCAGGAGCCAGGTGCTTTTCCTGGTCTCCCATGGGGTGCAGGGCCCAAGCACCTGGGCCATCCTCCACTGCACTCCCTGGCCATAGCAGAGAGCTGGCCTGGAAGAGGGGCGACCGGGACAGAATCCGGCGCCCCAACCGGGACTAGAACCCGGTGTGCCGGCGCCGCAAGGTGGAGGATTAGCCTATTGAGCCACGGCGCCGGCCCTCTTTCTCCTTATTCTTAACTGTTCTAACAGAAAACAATTTGTTCCAAATAAAAATAGCAACAATAGATTTAATTATAATATGCATATATATTATGTTTATATAGTATGTGTGTTTACATATATATATATATACACACACACACTTCCACGTGCTTATATAAATGAAATGATGAACAGCAATGACACAATGGGTAGGAAGGAAGAATTAGGATTATTTTGTTATTATATACCTTATATATATAAGGTGGGTTTTATATATATACATATATACCATATATATATATATATAAAAGATATAGCATCATTTGAAAATGGACCCATATTAGTTGTAAATGTATTTTGTAAACTCCAGGGCAACCACCAGAAAAGGAAAAAACAAGAATAAGAAAGAAGATAAAGGAAATCATATAAAAATGCTCAATTAAGCCACAAAATATAGAGTGGAAAAATAAAAACAGGAAGACACAGGTCCCTTCCATCCACATGGGAGACCTGGATTAGGTTTCTAGCTCTGGACATTATCTTGACATAGCCCCAACTATTGTGGACATTAGGGAAGTAAACTGTAGGTGGGGCACTCACTGCCATTCTTTATCTGTCTGCATCTCTCTCTCTCTCTCTCTCTCTCTCTCTCAAGGGCAGCAAATAGAAAACAGTAACAAATAAGATATTGATCCAATTGATCCAATTACATCAATAATCGCTTTGCTGGTCTAAATGTACCAATTAAAAGACATTGCCGGGATAATTCAAAAACAACACTAGCTGCATGTTTTCTACAAGAAATCCATTTTAAATATAAAGACATGAATAGATTAAAAATAAATGGATGGAGAAAAATATTCCATCTAACTCTGATCAAAATAAAGCAGGAGTACCTTGTTAGCTTCAGAAAGAGCAGATTTCAAAGCAAAGAAAGCTATCAGAAGATAAAGAGGGACATTACATAATCATAAAGGGGTCAATTATTGAACAAAATACAATACTTAATGTGTATGTACCTAACACCAGAAACTCAAATAAAATTAATCAAAAACTAATAGATGGGGCCAGCTCTGTGGCATAGCGGGTACAGCTGCCACTTGTAGTGCCGGCATCCCATATGAGCACCAGTTCAAGTCCCGGCTGTTTCACTTCCAATCCAGCTCTCTGCTATGACCTGGGGAAGCAGTAGAGGATGCCCCAAGTCCTTGGGCCCCTGCACCCTCGTGGGAGACCCAGAGGAAACTCCTGGCTCCAGATTGAGGCAGCTCTGGCTGTTGTGGCCATCTGGGGAGTGAACTGCAGATGGAAGACCTCTCTCTCTCTTTCTCCTCTGCCTCTCTGTAACTCTGGCTTTCAAATAAATAAATAAATCTTAAAAACAAACAAATAGAACTGCAAGAACAGATGAATCCATGATCATAATCAGAGATGTCAACATCCTAGGAAATGGACAGATCCAACAGATAGAAATTCAGTAAGAACAAAGTTGAATTAAGCACCAATCAACCAGATGTTATCAATAGGCTACTTTATTCAACAAAAGCAGAACATACTTTTTTCTCAAGCTCACATAGAACAGTTACCAAGATCATATACGATGACATAAAACACACTCTAAAAAATTTAAAAGAATAGAAATCATACAGGGGCCAACGCTCTGGTGCAGCAGGTTAATGCCCTGGCCTGAATCGCAGAGGATGGCCCAAGCCTTTGGGGCCCCTGCACCCTCGTGGGAGGCCCAGAGGAGGCTCCTAGCTCCTGGCTTCAGATCGACGCAGCTCCAGCTGTTGCAGCCAATTGGGGAAAACCATTGGATGGAAGACCTCTCTCTGCCTCTCCTCTCTTTGTGTGGCTCTTTCAAATAAATAAATAAATCTTTAATTAAAAAAAAAAAAAAAAAAAGAGGGGCCGATGCCCTGGCTCACTTGGTTAATCCTCCACCTGTGGCACCAGCATCCCATATGGGCGCCGGGTTCTAGTCCTGGTTGCTCCTCTTCCAGTCCAGCTCTTTGCTGTGGCCCGGGAAGGCAGTGGAGGATGGCCCAGGTGCTTGGGCGCCTGCACCCACGTGGGAGACCGGGAAGAAGTACCTGGCTCCTGGCTTCGGATTGGCATAGCTCCAGCCATAGCGGCCATTTGTGGGGTGAACCAACGGAAGGAAGACCTTTCTCTCTGCCTCTCTCCCTCACTGTCTAACTCTATCTGTGAAATAAAAAAAAATAAATAATAAAAAAAATCATACAACATCTCCTTATAGACCACAATAGAATTAAACCAGAAATCAATTAACAGAATGATACCTGGAAAACCCCAAAATACAAGGAAATTATACAACACATTATAAATACAAAACACATGGGTAAAAAAAAAAATCAACAGAATTTTTTAAAAATTATTTTAACTCAATGAAAATAATTTATCAGGATTTGTGTGATACACCTAAGGAAGTGTTTTCAGAATGAAACTGACAGCATTGAAAATTATGGTATATATTAAAAATGAAAAATGTCTATAATGAATAATCTGTTTCCACCTCAGAAAACTAGAAAAAGAACAAATTAAATGTAAAATAAGCAGAAAACCTGTAAGAATGAAAGCAGAAATCAATGAGGCTAGAAACAGGAAATCAATAGACAAAATCAAAAGCTGGGATTTTTTTTTTTGAAAGAATCAATAAAATCAATAAACCTCTAACCAAGGTGAGAAAAAAAAAGAAAAATTACTAGTGTCAGAAATGAGAGAAGATTCCACTATAAATTCTAGGGATATTAAAAGGGTAATAAAGGAAAACTATGCACAATTCATTTCAAGCTGGATTGGATATAGAGTAGCCAGATCTGAAATCAGTCTCTCCAACAGAGAATGCAATGCCCCAAGTAGCAAATAAACTACTGTACCAAACATCTACCTTGAAAAACTTTTAAAATCACTTCTTCTACTAGTCAATATTAATGATACCAAAATCACATAAGTGTTTAAACATTTCATTTATACTTTAAAAAAGAATCTGTATATGTATAGAAAATGCAAATAGCTCCACAACTGGAAAGGTTAGTTTTCACCCCAGTTGTGAGTAATAACAAAATATACTAGATTGTTCTCAGGAATAACCATAGTGTACTGAAGAGATTTTTGAGTTTGATTGAGCTTGTCATTTGAAAAGAAACATGTTTTTAATTAGAGAATGAAATTTGGGGGAAAAAATTAAATAATACTATTAGCATCTAACTTTTTTAAACAACTGTTTAGGGACAAGAGTAAAGTGGTTAAAGAAGTCATATGAGAACAGAACAGGGGCAATCATCTAGCCTAGTGGCCCAGACACCTGTTAAGACATCCATGTCCCACAATGGAGTGCTTGGGTTCAATTCCCAGCTCTGATTTTTTTTTTTTTTTTAAGATGTACTTATTGGGGTCGGCATTGTGAGGCAGCATGTTAAGTCTCCACCTGAGACACTGGCATCCCATACGTGCGCTGGTTTGAAACCTGGCTTCTCCACTTCTGATCCAACTAATATGCCTGGGTAAGAAGTAGAAGACAGCCCAAGTGCTTGGGCCCCTGCACCCATATCAAAGACCCAGAAGAAGCTTTGGGGTCCTGGCTTTGGCGTGGTACAGACCTGGCTGTTGTGGCCATCAGAGGGGAGTGAACAGTGGATGGAAGAGAGAGCTCTCTCTTGCTCTCGTGCTCCATCCCTCCTTCCCCTGGACACAAAAAGTACATTTTCTAAAACATTTAAAACACACACAAGTTCGTTCATGAACAGACCAGAAATGTATCAATTTTCATTTCTAAATCTGTTTTCTATGAAGGAAAGCTACTGCCCTAAGGGAAAATGTTAAGAGGAGAAAATGTATTACTGCTTATTATGACAAGATATGAACTCAGTACATATAGTAGCTGCTTATGTTACAATTCTAGCACAGAGATTTGGGGCTTTTGGTTTTCTTAATTCAAATTTCCAACTCATACTGACTTTTCTACAATTGACCTTTATAAACAAGGATCTACAATTTTCTGAGCTTCCTAACTACACAGAAACTAGAATGATAAATGATATATAGCTGTATGACTTTAATCTGTGAAAAAAATGTGAATTGGAGTGGGCATTTGCCCTAACACTTAAGTCATACTTGGAATACTGCATCCCATATTGGAGAGTCTATTTTGAGTTTCAGATACTCCACTTCCAAACCAGCATCCTGCTAACATACATTCTGGCAGCAGATGACAGCTTAAGTACATTGGGTCTATGCCAGCTACATGGGAGACCCAGATGAAATTCTGGGCTCCTGGCTTCAGCCTGGCCCAGCCCTGGATGTTGCAGGCACTTGGGGCCAACCAGCAAACAGAAGATCTCTGTTTGTCTCTCTCTCTCTGCCTTCCAATAAAATGAAAATAAAAATTTAGAAAAGAAAAATAAAAGGGGCCGGCGCTGTGGTATTGTAGGCTAAACCTCTGCCTGTAGCACCAGCATCCCATATGGGTGCCAGTTCCTAACCTAACTGCTCCTCTTCTGATCCAGCTCTCTGCTTATGGCCTAGAAAAGCAGCGGAACATGGGCCCAAGTGCTTGGACCCCTGCATACACATGGGAGGCCCAGAATTTCCTGGCTCCTGGCTTCAGAATGGCCCAGTTCTGACCATTGCAGCCATCTGGGGAGTAAACCAGCAGATGGAAGACCTTTCTTTTTGTCTCTCCCTCTCTCTGTAACTCTGCCTCTCAAATAAATAAATAAAATCTTAAAAAAAAAAAAGTATTAAAAATATTATATATTATCCCATGAAGGTGAAATATGCAAGTGTTCCAATAAGTCACAATCAACATAACTGATATTACAACTACTGCAATGTACCTTCTCATGGTATCAAAAGCAGTATTTAAAAATTTCCCTGGGGCCAGCACTGTGGCGTAGCAGGTAAAGCTGCCGCCTCCAGTGCCAGCATCCCATATGGGCACCAGTTCAAGTACCAGCTGCTCAACTTCCAATCCAGCTCTCTGCTATGGCCTGGGAAAGCAGTATAGAAGATGGCCCAAGACTTTGGGTCCCTGAACCCACATGGGAAGACCCAGCTCCTGGCTTGGGATCAGCACAGCTCCAGCCGTTGTGGCCATCTGTGAAGTGAACCAGCGGATGGAAGACCCCTCTCTCTCAGTCTCTCCTTCTCTCTCCGTGTAACTCTGACTTTCAAATAAATAAATCTTTAAAAAAAAAATTCCCTTTCAAAATGTGTAGACGTTTTCAAATCTTCTAACTTTGCTTTACACCAAAATCATAGCTATAAATAAAAACATTGTTTTAAAAAATTGCAGACTTTAGGGGTGAGCATTTTGGTCTTCTGGTTAAGATACTATTTGGGATGCCCACATTCCACATCGAGTGCCTGGGTTCAAATTTCAGTTAGACTCCAGATCCCAGCTTCCTGCGAACATGTACCCTAGGAAGCAGCAGGTAATGACTCACATTTGAACCCCTGCCATCCACACAGAAATTCTAGGAGTTCTAGGTTTCTGGTTTAAGTCTAGCCTAGGCCCAGCTACTGTGGTAATTTGTGGGAAACACAGTGAATGGGAGATCTGGATATTTCCCCTACCCCTACCTTTTCCACAAACAAAATAAACAGATAAAAATAGAGGATTTTAAATAAAAGCTTTGAAAGTCCAGAGATTCCAAAATATCAGCAACTAGAATAGTGGTTAGTTAGAATAAGTTTAAGAAAAATCTATTATTTTCTTTTCTTCCAAAGGGAGGGGAGTAATGCTGTATATCCAACTTTAAAAGGTGAGACATTGGAATCAGTGAAAAAAAGGTCCTTTTCCTTTCCATATAACCTCTGTATAACCTCTTTAATTCCTGCCCAATTTCCCCTAGCTTGTCCACAGCAAGCCATGTTTTTATTATTTTTTTAAAACAAGTGCTTGAGTTTGGAGCCTTAGCAAACTTCCTACCAATCCTCTTTCTTACTCAACCACTGGCTGCGAAAATCATAATCAAAATATAATTTTTAAGAGCTGCAATTTGGCTTGAGATCTTGTATGACCTTTTAATTTTACAGATGTTTTCATCTGAATAATAGAGCCAGACTAGATATCAGGGCTCTTGACTGAATGAATGTTCATCATTTGGCAAGCCTTGCTTCAGGAATATCATACTGGGGGCCAATGTTGTGGTACATGCTCAAATACCAAAATCACTTTCTAAAAATCTTAGAAAGGTAAGGAATAATATAATGCACACAAATACATTAAATACTGAAACTTCAAATCTCATTGTGCTAAATATGTTAGAACTTATGCCCCAAAACATACAGTTGCTGGCTCATTCTTTTTTCTCTTTCTCTACTTTCCAATCTTTTCCTTCTAAGTTTTTTTTTTTTTTTATGATAGGCATTTTAATTATACTTTGTTACTATTGGGTAGAGAGAATACTAAAGGCACAGAAATTATTAAAAAAATTATTAAAAAATTATCATGTAGAATGAAAGATATATATTATGGTACTCCAAAACATGGAAAATGTGAAAAGAAAAGTTCAGTTGGATACAAAAAAATTGGAAATTCATGCATAGTTTTTTTTTTTTTTTTTTTTTTTTGACAGGCAGAGTGGACAGTGAGAGAGAGAGACAGAGAGAAAGGTCTTCCTTTGCCGTTGGTTCACCCTCCAATGGCCGCCGCGGCTGGTGTCCTGCAGCCAGCACACTGCGCTGATCTGAAGGCAGGAACCAGGTGCTTTTCCTGGTCTCACATGGGGTACAGGGCCCAAGCACTTGGGCCATATGCATATTTTTTTCATAATATACATTTCCCATGAGTTTTTGAAGACCTCCCCTCATACAGTTTTTGGAACCAAATAAAACTTCCAGCACATATATATCATAATCTACATTCTCTCAAGAATATTTGTCATCTTCAATACATTTGAGACATTTCAAAAGTTAATGTCTCAACAAATATGTTACATGTTTGAATAAGGTGTCCCTAGCCAAACACATTTTCCCAGTTGCACATGATGCTCCCAATTATACCTAAACAAGTAGATCAATCAGTCATATTTAATTAAACTAGTAAGGAATTGTTGGATATAGCTATGCTATATTCTATTTTTTTTTTTATTTATTTGAAAGGAAGAGAGAGTTATAAATGAATAAAAACTAGTCAACAAAAGAAAGAAAATATTAAATTTCTCAACAAGATAAAATTAAAACAGGGTGAAACCATCTTTTACCTATTGGATTAGAAACTTAAAATTACGCTATTTGTAAAAGTATGGTGAGTCTGGCACTGCCATACATTGCTAACTATAAGGTGCATGAAGATGAACTTTTTTAAGATTTATTTATTTATTTGAAAGTCAGAGTTACACAGAGAGAGAAGGAGAGGCAGAGGGAGAGAGAGAGAGAGAGAGAGGTCTTCCATCCAATGGTTCACTCCCCAATTGACCACAACGGCCAGAGCTGTAATGATCCGAAGCCAGGAGCCAGGAGCTTCCTCCGGGTCTCCCACGCAGGTGCAGGGGTCCAAGGACTTGGGCCATCTTCCACTGCTTTCCCAGGTCATAGCAGAGAGCTGGATCGGAAGTGGAGCAGCAGAGACTTGAACCAGTGCACATATGGGATGCCAGCACCGCAGGCAGCGGCTTCACCAGCTATGCCACAGTCCCGGCACCAAAGATGAACTTTTTATAAAGCAATTTAGCACATATCACATGCAAAAAGAATGAATTTAGTAATTCACTTTTTTTGGTAAAAAAAAAAAAAACTTATAAAATAATAGTGTGCTAGTGGAAACACAGAGATGAAACTCTCAGAATCAAAATAAAGTGCTATAAAAGAATTGAAGAATGCTTTTGATAGAATCATCAATAGACTGGATATTGCCATGGAAAGAATCAGTAAATTGCAAGAAATGTCTATAGAAATATCTAAAACTGAAATGTAAATAGAAAAAAGAATATACAAGGACTGTGAGACAATTAAAAAAGGCATAAATACATAGAATGACAATCTAAGGGGAAAAAAGACAAACAGAAGAAATAGATGAAGCAGTAACAATAGAGATTTCCCCATATTAATGACAGACATCAAACCAAAGATCTAGGTCAAAGAAACCAAGTAGGACAGGGGCCAGTGCTGTGGTGGAGTAGGTAAAGCCACCGCCTGCAGTGTCCTCACATCCCAGATGAGCACAGGTTTGAGTCCCAGCTGCTCCATTTCTGATCAAGCTCTCTGCTATGGCCTGGGAAAGCAGTGGAAGATGGCCCAAGTCTTTGGGCCCCTGTAGCCTTGTGGGAGACCTGGAAGAAGCTCCTGGCTCCTGGCTTCGGATCAGTGCAATTCCGGCTATTGTGGCCATCTGGGGTGTGCACCAGCGGATGGAAGACCTCCTTCTCTCTCTGCCTCTCCTTCTCTCTCTGTGTAACTCTGACTTTCAATTAAATACTAAATCTTAAAAAAAAAAAAAAAAAGTAGGACAGACATATAAAGAAATCTATACCTAAGCATACCATTTTCACACTGCAGAAAATTAAAGCCAAAGCAAAAATCTTGAAGGAACCCAAAGAAAAGGAAAACATTCATAGAAAGGAACAAGGATAAGAATAACACCTGCCCTCTTTTAAGAAACCATGCAAACAAGAAAGTCGAGTAAAATGGTTAAAGCTTGAATGGTTAAACCTAGAATTCTGTATCTAGTGAAACTGTCCTTTCAAAGTAAAGGAGAAACAGATTTCCTCAGGTAACCAGGCTTTAAAGATTTTGTCACCAGTTGAACTCCCTTGTTAAAAAAAATGACACTTAAAATTTCTTCAGAAAGGAAAATTACACGGTTTAAAACTCAGATCTACATAGCAAATTCAATCAACAGTGTATGAAAAGAATTATAAACCATGACCAAGTGGGATTTCTTCTAGGTATGCAAGCTGTTTCAACATTCAAAATCAATTCTTATAATCCATCACATTAACAAGCTAAAGAAAAGTCACATGATTATATCAACAGATGCAGAAACTGACAAAATCCAATACCAATTCATGGTATTAAAAAAACCTGGGGGCTGGCATTGTGGCATAGCAGGTAAAGGCGCCACCTGCAACGCCAACATGCCACACGGATGGCCAATTTGTGTCCCGACTGTTCTACTTCCGATCCAGCTCCCTGCTATGGCCTGGGAAAGCAGTGAAAGATGGCCCAAGAGCTTGGCAAATGCTTGGGCCCCTGCCACCCACATGGGAGACCTGAAAGAAGCTCCAGGATCCTGGCTTAGACCTGGCCCAGTGCTGACCATTGCAGCCAGCTGTGGAGTGAACCAGAGGATCGAAGATCTGTCTCTCTGTATCTCCCTCTCTCTTTGTAACTCTGACTTTCAAATAAAAAGATAGAATCTTAAAAAAAAAAAAAAAAAAAAACTCTCAGTCAACTAGTAATAGAGGATAACTCCTTAAAGGACATCTACAAAAATCCTACAGCTAACCCCATACTTAAACCAGCAGATGGATGATCTCTCTCTTCCTCTCTCTGCCTCTACCTCTCTGTAACTCTTTCAAACAAATATTTTTTTAAAAAAATGACCAACGAATGCTTAAGCTATTTTGTACTTTAGAGTACTCTTCAAATTAAAATTGAACAATTAAGTTTGATTTCTAAATCCATTTGAATGAATAAATCCAGTTTCAATTAAGTTTCTTTGACATAGAGTTTTACTACACGGATCTCTGCATTTAATGATTTCTGGAGATGAGAATTGAGAAACTATCATCAGCATGTGGTAAACAATATTTCAGAATCTTAAGCAAAATGAATTGGAAGACTAGTAAAACAGAAAAAAAAACAGATGTAAGTGATTAAAATTATACTAAATGTATCCTATAAGCAAAAGGAAACCATGGAAAATCCATTTGAGATGGAAAACTATGATAGTATTACAAAGGACCAGAAGGGGCTACTAAAGCATTAGAGACTCTACCTAAAGCCTACACTACAGGTTCCCAAACTTTCTAGGTTAACAAGTCCCTTCATATACTGGCAATTTTTTCACAGATTTCCCAAACATCAGGCCCAAAGAAATACATAACCATTCTGTTCATTTAGTTGTCAGGTTAAAACACTTAAGAAGTTAAGTAAAATTTTTCAAATCCTAGAATCAGATTGGACATGGCCTCCCTCATTCCCTGATCCACATAGAGCTTGATGTGATATCTGCTTTTAGTCACAGCAACTGCCAAAAATCTAGCTTTACAAAAACAGATCATTGTCAGAAATGTAACAATCTAATTTTAAAACTTAACTAACCCAAGCTAGTAGTCATGTGGTTTCTAACTGTCTCTGCTGTGTTTCAAACTTTTTAAGCATCTCTTGGCATTCACATGAGTTCTCTATAGTGCCTGTGGGCTTCTTGGCACAGTTTGGGAACCATAGGCCTTGGCAAAAGATAACAAAGGTTGAAACCAATAGGCAGTGGCAACAGAAAAATCTAAGTGAGAATAAAGAAATACTTGAAAGGAAAAAAATGAGCAGATCCAATGATGTTTCCTGGAAATGCAATAATGCAAGTATCTAAGAAGTTAAGACTTTCCTTTAAAAACAATTCTACCTTTAGCTATCCCTCCACAATCTGTGCCTATATAAAAGAAAACAAAATAGTCTTTTCTGTATGTGAATGAATGAACTAGTTCAAATGTTTAATTTTGACAGCTACATATGCAGCACAGCTGCAATATATTGCTCTTGCTTTTAAACAACAACAAAAATTACAAAGAAAGAATAAAAGGTAGTTCTAAAACCTAACTTGATGGTCTTAGAATAAAATGACAGATTTGCCAGCACCACCCCACACCTAAGGAATCAGGACCCACAAAGGGGCATGGGCATCTTTATATTTGCAAAGTAGTCCAGCAATTCTAAGCAGTGGTTAAATCAGCACTGTCCGACCACTGCCGTGGCTCACTAGGCTAATCCTCCACCTGCGGCACTGGCACCCAGGGTTCTAGTCCCAGTCGGGGCGCCGGATTCTGTCCCGGTTGCTCCTCTTCCAGTCCAGCTCTCTACTTGTGGCCCAGGAAGGCAGTGGAGGATGGCCCAAATGCTTGGGCCCTGCACCAGCATGGGAGACCAGGGAAGAAGTACCTGGCTCCTGGCTTCGGATCGGCACAGTGCACCGGCCGTAGCGGCCATTTGGGGGTGAACCCACAGAAAAAGGAAGACCTTTCTCTCTCTCTCTCTCTCTCTCTAACTCTGCCTGTCAGAAAAAAAAAAAATCAGCACTGTCCAATAAAAATTTTTGTGATAATAGAAATGTTCGATATTTTTACTGTTAAATAGGGTGGACCCTAACCACATGTGGCTTATAAACATCGATACATCACTAGTATGGGGGAAGAACTGGGTTTTATTTAAATTTAGATGTAAGTAGCTGCATGTGATTAGGTGCTTTTGTACTGGACACCTTGGAACTAGATGATTTATGTTAAACATACATTCTTGTTAAGTTTTCCAAGTTGTACCCTGGTTTAAACTGAATGATCAGAAAACTACGTTCTTTAAGCATATTCTCTCATAATTAATCTTCATAGAAGTCGACATAAATATTTTCCGATTTAACAATGGTTCTAAGTCATTTGTAGCTGAAGATTTTACTTCTTTTTTTACATAGTAGAAATTCTTTTGGAGTAAGTAGCAAGAAAAGTCTCATCAAAAAATTTATGCTTTGTTTAGCCAGAAGGACTGTTGCATGAGCCAGCAAACTTCTCTTCTTCCTTCAATTGCAAGTAAACTCACAACCAAATCCAGTGTCCAGTGGAAACCACTGACCACCCTCAAATGCCTACCAATAGGTACTCTCTTCTCTAAAACTATGGCTGTTCTATTTATACCCCTAAATTAGTCAACACAGTGTTATTTTAAATCCTTAAGCTGACAAGCTCTTTTGGACATAGGCAGAATATTAACTTCTAAACTGGTAGCTTCTTTGAATTAAAGCCAATTTTAATAACTTTCATTTAAAAATTTTGTTATTTTAAAATAATAATACTGAGATTAATAAGGTAGCAAATTTTTAATAGCTCAAACTTACCAAAGAAAGTCTTTAGATGTCTATTAGGAAAATTGCCTTAAAATACCACTGTTAACAGTGATTTGTAAAACAAATAAATAATGACATACTAACAACCACCCTCATTTCACAAACTCAGTTCTACTTATCTCAACAAACATCCAAAGTCCAAATGCAGAATATGAACATTCCTACAGAGCATTCAATTCAAAACATTTTGTGCAATTTTTCCTTTAGCACACTGGACTATTTTTAAATCATGCAATGAACCATTTCAGTGGCTCTTTTGTTGAAATTTCCCACAAAATTAGCATACATTTGATGCATCAATAACACATTTCCAGAAATGTCAATTTTTAAGTTCCCTGAGCACTTCAATAGCAAAACTAATGTGAAATGACATTAAATCATAACAGTAAAACTTTAATGTGTTCTCAAATAATGAGCAGAAGATATCTCTTGAAAATGCCAATCTGAGTTTGCAAGATGGGTCTGGTGTCTTTATCACACCATGTTGTGCTTTCATTGGCTGCATCCTACCCACTCAGCCCCATCCAGCTATCCCTAAGTCATAGACTGCTTTGCCCCGTGTGTGTGTGTGTGTGTGTGTGTGTGTACACACACGTACCACCTCTGGCCTGGGTGGGTCACACTCCAGTGAGGATGAATTCCCACTGGTACATAACCCCTGGCTTTTTTGTGCTCTGATGGATGAACCAGGAGGATGATGGGGGCACCCAGGGCTCACCCCCTGGGATGCTTCCCCCGGGTCTCCCAGGAGAAGAGATGTGGGCATCTGCTCACATAATCTGCTAAAATTTCATTTAAAAATCAATTTTTAGAACATGTAAACCAAGACTGAATAACACAATAATATAAGGAAATTATATACAACAAAAAATACAATTTGCTCCCTGAGATCATTTTTAAAAAATCATGACAGAAAAAAATTGTAAAAAAAAAATACCATAAATATCATAAATTGTCACCACAGGATATATGGTGTCCTATGACATATATGACATAACATGGCATATTATTCTACTTTGGAGTAATTAAATTTCCTTAGCCCTATATTTACTTAAAATAATTATTTTAAAAAGGAAATAAAAGTAAAACCATATGATTTTGTTATAGAAGCAAAAATACAGTTTCTCTCTCCAAAAGTCAAAGTATCATAAAAATAGTAATTTTTTAAAGATTGAGATACGCATTTGAAGGCAGAGTTATAGAGACAGGGTGAGGGAGAGGGAGAGAATGAGGGGTGGGGGGAGAAGGAAAGAGAGAGCAATCTTCTATCCACTGGTTTACTCCCCAAATGGCCGCAACAGCCATGGTTAAGCCAGGCCAAAGCCAGCAGCCAGGAGCTTTATCCAGGTCTCCCACATGAATGCAGCGACCCAAGCACTTGGGCCATCTTCCATTGTTTTCCTAGACACATCAGCAAGGAGCTGGATCAGAAGTGTAGCAGCCAGGACTTCAACCAGCACCCATAAGAATGCTAGCTTTGCAGACTGTGGCTTAATCTGCTGCAGCACAACACCGGCCCACAACAAAACACTTCGATTGGCATGCTCCCTGATTTATAACCGGTTCTCTGGTCACTTCAACCTTCAGTGTTAGCTCAACTTTCTCTAACATTCCTAAACATTCAGGTTACATTTTCAGTCTTCTTCTTGCCTATATAGTACCACTTCTCTCTAGATCTCATCATTCATTGCTTAAATCACCAAAGATAATAAAACTGTGTAACATTTATTGAGTTCTTACACTATGACACTGTTCTAATTCCTTTACAAGGTATGACCTTATTTAATCATCAAAACATTTCTAAACAGAAAACACAATTATAATCTCCATTTTACAAGTGAATTACTAAGAGGCAATTTGTCCAAGGTCTCAAAAAATTTTATATTTTGTACATGCACAGACTTGAATATACCCCAAAGCTATTCTAAAATTTCTTTCTATAGTGTCAGAAACCAGGCACAATGAGCTCGCCCATCACTTGCTCTGTTAGACTAGAATAAGACTAAACCAGAAGTTGGCATAGAATAGACAGAAAGGTACTAGACTCTAAGTTCCACAAACACTAGCTGCAGTAACTCCAATGTCTTGGAGCATGCTCAGCAAACATTTTCTGTTTTGTTTGTTTCAAGAGTTTCATTTTATTTATTTAAAAAGCAGTTACAGAGAGAGTGGGAGAGACAGAGAGAGAGAGACATCTTCCATTTGCTAGTTAACTCCCCAAATGGCCACAACAGCTGGGGCTGGACCAAGCCAAAGTCAGGGGCTTTATCTAGGTCTCCCAAGATGGTGCAGGGGCCCATGCACTCAGGCCATCCTCTGCTGCTTTCCCAGGTGCATTAGCAGGGATCTGGACCAGAAGTGGAGCAGCCAAGAGTCAAAATGATGCCCATGTGGGATGCTGGCATTGCGGGTGGTGGCTTTACCTGCTATGCCACAATGTCAGCCCTACTCTCTTTTCTTTTTATTTGAGAGAGCTAAACAGCCCTCCCATCCATTGGTTCACTCTCCAAATGTCTGCAACAGCCAGAGTTGGGCCAGGGCATAAAGTGGGAACCAAGAACACCATCTCGGTCTCCCACTTAGGTGGCAGGAACCCAATTACCTGAGCCATCACTATGGCTCCCAGTGTCTGCATTAGCAGGAAGCCAGAGTCAGGAATCAAATCCAGGTCTTCCAATGTGGAATTAGGGCATGGATATCTTAACCACCAAGTTAACCACCTTCCTAAGCTTTTTCTCACAGACCCATGGTAAATATTTTAAACTCTAGAGCCATGCAATCTAAGTAGCAACTACTGATCTCTGCCATTATAGTGTAAAAGCAACCATAGAGGGCCAGTAATGTGGTGCAGCGGGTAAAAGCCCCAGCATACAGCAGGCATCCCATATGGGCACCAGTTCAAGTCATGGATGCTCCACTTCCAATCCAGCTCCCAGCCAATGTGCCTAGGAAAGCAGCAGAGGATGGCCCAAGTCCTTGGGCCCCTGCACCCATGTGGGAAACCCGCAAGAAACTCCTGGCTCCTGGTTTCAGATTGGCTCAGCTCCAGCTGAGTGAACCAGCAGATGGAAGACCTCTCTCTATCTCTGTCTACCTCTCTCTGTAACTCTGTCTTTCAAATAAAAAAAAAAAAATCTTCAAAAAAAAAAAGCAACCATAGATATATGTGAACAAATGGACATAGATATATTCCAATAAAACTTCATTTACAAGAGACAGCTCCTGTATCAGAGAAGTTTATTACCTTTTGATCTCGAGGCATAATGAGTCACATGAGGAAGCACTTATGATGTAACCCCAGCAATATCACTCTTAACTCTCCTATTTGCAATTATCTTTCTCCCTGCCCTGCCTCTCCCCTCATACATTAAAATTTAGCACCTGACTCTCTGTATTAAACATTTCTCCTCTCATTATTCTTGACAACTTTAAGGATCACAAAAATAATCTGTTCCTCATGTTACTCTCTAAATTCCTCAATCATTCTCTTCACTTCCAAAAATCTTTTCCTCTACCCTTGTGGAAGGATTTAGGGTACTGGGAAGTGAAATTCAAATACAGGAAGAAATTTTACTTAAATTTATTTATTTTGGGAGCAGGTATTTGACATAGCAGTTAAGATCCCACTTGGAATACCTGCATCCCATATTGGAGTGCCTGGGTTCAAGTCCAGACTCTACTCCCAATTCCAGCTTCCTAATAATGCACACCTTGAAAGGTAGCAGGTGATGGCTCAAGTAGTTGGGCCGCACCACCCATATGGGACACTCAGATTGAGTTCCCAGCTCACAGAATCAACCTGGGCAAGCCCCAGTTGTTGAGGGCACTTGGGAAGTGAATCAGAGGAAGGAAGATATTTCTCTGTACTTCTCTGCCTTTCCATTAAAATGAAAATAAATACTTTCTAAAATCAATATTAGCCAAATCCAGCTCTACCTATTCCATAACAATATCCAAGCACTAAATACAGCTGGATTAAAATATGCAAACTTGCTGGTTTCACTTTAAATTTATGGCCTCAGCACTACCCAACAATTCTCTATTTCTCTAGTCAGTTTATTCTCATTTTGACAGTTTCATACCTCCTCTCGTTTCAATCCTTCAACAACTCATTACCTTCCTCTCAGCTGATAACCTCCAATATTATTTCCCTGAAAAAACAAAGCAACAACATAGAAGCCAACATCCTCCCTCACCAAACCTATAAACTTCTCTACCCATGTACTTCGCTTTCTCTCCTTATAATAATGAATTATCCCTGCTTCTACCTAAGTTCTACCTTCAAACTTGTGTACTGAATATTTTTCTGTTTCTCTCACTTAAATACTTTTCTAAGGTTACCTTCTTACCACATCATCAGTTTTTCCTTTCCTACCAACTATTCCATCAACATTCAGCATTCAAACATGAACAATATCTGCCATGCAAAAAAAAAAGAACTCTTGTCTCTCTCCAGTTATTACCTAGTTTTCTGCTTTGTAGCAAAATTCTCCATGAAAATCACCTACCTGTACTCACTCTTGCCACCTCCTTTCCTCTAACCTAATCTATTCAAGCTTTCATCCCCAATACCCTACTGAAACCTTTTCTCAAAGTCATCAGCTCTTTCCATCTTGCCAAACCCAACAGTTATCTTGCTCAATCTCTCAACAGTTTTTGACATGGCCAAACACTCCCCTCTTGGTTCTTTTTCCACTTAGTTTCTTGGAAAACACACTATCCTAAATTTCCCTCTTATCTCACTACTATTTGTTTTCAGTCTTTGCTAGCTCCTCCTCTAACTGGCCCCCTCTACTTGCTAAAGTATCTCAAGGATTAGTCCTCAATCATCTTCTCATTCTGAATGCCAGAGGAAATTTCCTATAGTCCTATGGTTATTAACACCACCTACATACTAAGAGGTTCAAGCCTCTTGTCTCACCTGAGCTGGAGAGTTGTATAATTACCTGCTCAATTAAGATCTCCATCCAGATGTTCTAAACCTTCAGAAAAGCAAAACAGAATTCCTGATTTCTCCCTTACATCAAACTTTTTCCTTTCCCAAATGTCATCCCTGTAATTAGTATTACATTCACCTATTGCTCAGGCCAAAAACCTAATCATTATTCATCCATCTCTTACTTTACATATTAACTAATCCATCAGTATATTCTCTCAGCTATACCTTCAAAAAATTTATTTTCCAGCTACTTGAGTACATACATTTGACAAAACTCACCGAACTGTGCATTTAAACTGTATGCATTTTATTGTATGCAAAAGTTGCATCTTGATAAAGTATGGAAGGGGTGCTAGATGTGTGGGCACATGAACTACACACATCTAACCATTTCCCACTACCTACCAAGTCCTACTTGGACTACCACATAGCTTCCTAACTGGTATCCCTGCTTCCATTTTTACTCATGACAGCCCATAGCCACAAAGTTCCTAGAATAATCTTTCAAAATTTTAAGCAAATTATATAACTTATCTGCTCAAATCCCTCCAATGGCTTCTCATTATACTTAGAATTCAAAAGCCCTTATGTGACATATTCCTGGCCAACCATTCAGACCTCACTTATCACTTTACAAAAGGTCACTGTGTTCTAGACACACTGGGCCTTCCAGATGCTTCCAAAACACACCAAGCTTGTTTCTAATTAATTCTTTTTCAAAATTTTTATTTCAAAAATTCTTTACATTAACTTATGTACCTCTACATCATTCCACTAAATGGTCAACAAAGAAACGCTGCTTAAGCCACCTAAAGAAGTAGATCTGAAATGAATACTCCTTAATGTAATTTGCTTTTATAAATTCAAGTTAACAATTAAAGTGGATATAACTTTCTAATGTCCAGTTGGAAAACTAAACCAGGATCAGTTACAGAGAGCCTGGAACATCAGATTAAGGAGTTCATATTTAATCTAACAGGCTAACATCACGAAAGTCCTGGGAAGAGCTACTCTTTTTCTTTTCAAATCCTGAGACCACAAGGTTCGTAAATGTATGCAGATTACTCGAGGAAATCAGTAATTTTATACCTCTAGAGTTTTGAATATTATCTATTTAGAATATAAATTAAAATTTTAGATTCAAACAAGAAATAGTAATTCCCATAGAATATAGAAAAATCAAATGAAATTTTTGACTTGAGAAAAATGTATAGCTCCTTCAATTTTAGTCTTAACATAACCAAGAATCAAATGGAAGACATGATAAAACACATTGATAAAATATGTTCGTATATGCAGATAATGGAAACTCATACATGCAGAATATAATACATGCTCATACATAAAGTGCTTCATATCATATATTAGACAGTGCTTACTAGTATTTTATTCTGCAACCTAAACTGTCATTTTCATAACCACAATTATCCAACTTTCATGTTTTTTTAAACATCTGCATAAACACTGAGAACTCACAGACTGAAGAAGCCTTTTCTCTGAAATCTAAAGACCTGCCAGTGCTAAAAGAATGGGTAGAAAGTAAACCAACAGGAAAATGACAGCACAGTCTCTTTCAAACTCATCTCAAGTTGCCAAACTTACTATTTTGCCAACAACACCATCAATTAAACCAAGACCAATTAAATGATTTGGGAACAACAATAAGAGTAGAAGAGTAAAACTCCCATTATTCCATATATTCTATAGTGTCTTTATGTGACAATAAAGAATAAAGAGGAATAGGACCTAATGATATATTGTCCCTCTCTCCAATAAAAGTTATTCTGGTTTTCATTCCTGACCTAAGTTCTAGAACCATTAGACTCTGAAAACACAAAAAAGTGAATGCACTGAACTAAGGAAACACACTCCATCAGCCAAGACAAAGGCAAAGTTGTATATATAAATTATATATTTATATACATATGTTATATATAAACTTACATATATGAAAAGTTTGAAAAAACAGAAATCCCACACCCTCTAATTGTAGTATCCATCCTTTGATCAAGGGAAAGGTACTCTGAATTTGCTCCTAGTCTACATCTAAAAAGAATGAGCTCCTTAAACTCCTATCTTCATCCTGTTATCTGTTATGTCCAGGCTCATCATGTATGGCCATGACAGAACATGAGAAATGTTACTCCTCTACTTAATGACACAAATAATGTATTCTGTCTTGGAAAACACACACTTAAATCCCACTACCCTCTTCTAACAACACACTACGCCATTCCTGAATCCCATTCTATCTACCATCTTCAAAGCCATGTGGAAATCACTGTATTTTTAATACATTTTATCTCAGTGTCAAGGATACTTGATAAAATTGAAAACATGATTTTAAAATACTGATTCTTAAACTTTAATACACTTTGTTAAAATACAGGTTCTGATTCAGTAGGTCTAGTTTCCACATTGTTTCAAATGCTCATAGTTCTCAGAAAACACTAAAAGTAACAGGTTTCTAAAAGGCAACAGCACCTATATACACAGGTTACCCGCAAAGGCACAATCTCAGTAAAATACTTTTCTTTTTATTCTTTTTTCTCTAATTTATACCAGCTCTAATTTCTCATTCTCTCAACACTTGTAATTTATCTTCAGTGCTATCATTGATGCCTTCCTTTTATTCAATCAGCATCTCTTAATTTCCTTCCTCTCCTTTCATCCTTCCATACTCTAAAAGTAATACCTAAAATGTAAAAGTAGCTGATTAAAAAAATGTTTACTATATGTTCAAATTTATTTTTATTCTTATATCCTTTAAACAGATACTAATTCAGGAAAGACATATCCAATAATTTAAGACTTTATGCAAGGATCAAAATGAGAAACGAACAAACAAAAATACAAACAACAAAAAAGAAGAGTGTAAGATCTAGGATATAAGTGTAGAAATTGAGCCTAATTTGTATCCACCACAAGAACCCTAAGAGCAAAACCAGGCAAAAAGACTATTAACTAAAAGGCATTAGAACAAATTTTTATAAAAGAAAAATATTTTAAAGCTCTACAGGGGCCGGCGCCGCGGCTCAATAGGCTAATCCTCCGCCTTGCGGCGCCAGCACACCAGGTTCTAGTCCCAGTCGGGGCGCCGGATTCTGTCCCGGTTGCCCCTCTTCCAGGCCAGCTCTCTGCTGTGGCCAGGGAAGGCAGTGGAGGATGGCCCAAGTGCTTGGGCCCTGCACTCCATGGGAGACCAGGAGAAGCACCTGGCTCCTGCCATCGGATCAGCGTGGCGCGCCGGCTGCAGCGCGCCACCCGCGGCGGCCATTGGAGGGTGAACCAACGGCAAAGGAAGACCTTTTCAGTTATTTTCACCTTGAGATATATTAATAGTAACTTAAATACCACTGAAAGGGAAAAAACATTCCAGGGGTGCTTCAAACTGGATGGAAGAAACTCATTTTGTAACTGAAGAATCACCTAATGTGCTCTATTTCCCTTAATTAAAGAAATTCAAATTTAATCATCTTGAAGTTGATCCTCCCAGTATACTGCCAAGAAATATTTGTTATCAAGACTTTCCCAAGTATTCCTACCTTAGTTGTACTTAGTTAGGCAGAAACTTGGGTATCAATCTAAATCTCTCCTCCTCCTTCAACCTCCCAAGACTCCCAATTGGAAAGATTACCAAGCCCCATCCATTTTGTGTTCTAAGTGACCCTACAGTCAATTCTTTCCATTCCTTCTGCCTCTGCCCATTCCAAGCCTTTTTTCTCAACTTCTGGATGAAAACAACTATCCTAACATCACTACCTACGGTCACCCTTTCCACTATGATCCTTACTCCACATTATTGTCCTGGTAGATTCCCAAAAGCAAACCTAATGTTTCTTTTGCTCAAAAACATTTACCATGTCTCTATTACCCACAAAATAAAGCCCAAGCAATTTATATCAGCACTTCAGTTTCCAAGATTTGAGTACTCCCTGCCTCTCAAACTTCATATACCAGTGTACTCCCCTCATCTTACTGTTTAAGCCCCGTTGATATCAAGCAACACCGCTTGAATTTCCAGTACACCCATGGGTTGCTTCAATCTAGCATGTCCTTCACATCTTAAGATCCCTTTGGCTTCCTGAAATACTAGTAATAATCTTTCAAAACCTTTTGAGATCCCAGGAAGACAGCTCAAGACTCCATCTTCTATCCTTAAAGAGTTGATTATTTTCTACCCTGCCAACTTTGTCCATAATAATAGCATTTAAGGGGCATTTACTATGTCCCTGACACTGTTCTAAGCATTTTACCTGTATTAACTAATTTAACCATCACAATTACCCTTCTTGTGATATAGTACCACTATTACTTTTGTGGATATGGAAACTGAATCACAGAGAACTTAAATAATCTGACCCAAGGATACCTAACTGGATGGAGAATGATTAAAATTCCTACATCATACATATTTATATTATTGCACCTATCACAGTGAATTTATTTATTTGACTGTGATTAGTGTAGACTGTAAGCTCCTTGAGGGTGGAGATTATGTCATATTCAACTCTAAATCCACACTGCCTGCAATAAGGTAGGTAATCAATGCAGGCAGTTCTTGAATTGATTTTAAGATAACATTTTTAACAAGTTCAATAGAAAAGCATTATGAAATTAGCTTCCAAATAAATTAGCAAATTTGCTATAAAAGTTCTAGAATAGGGCCGGCGCCGCGGCTCACTAGGCTAATCCTCCACCTAGCGGCGCCGGCACACCGGGTTCTAGTCCCGGTTGCCCCTCTTCCAGGCCAGCCCTCTGCTGTGGCCAGGGAGTGCAGTGGAGGATGACCCAGGTGCTTGGGCCCTGCACCCCATGGGAGACCAGGAAAAGCACCTGGCTCCTGGCTCCTGGCTCCTGCGCCGGCCGCGGCGGCCATTGGAGGGTGAACCAACGGCAAAAGGAAGACCTTTCTCTCTGTCTTTCTCTCTCACTGTCCACTCTGCCTGTCACAAAAAAAAAAAAAAAAAAAAAAAAAAAAAAAAAAAAAAAGTTCTAGAATATAGAAAACTTTTTTCGTATAATAAAAGAGAGGTTATTACAGACATAATATTATAGTCCTTGTAGACAATGAAATCAACCTATTGTGCAGTAATACTGCTTAATCACTGCAATAAATGAAAACCCAAAGGACCTCTTGCTGAAGATCAACTTTTTTTCTCTCAGTAAACAAAAATTATTGTTGCTTATCATGCAGGACAATCAAAAGAAAGCCCTAAATTTACTCTGTCTCAAGTAGAAAAAAAGCAAATCACAGACCAGTACTACTAATTGCTTCCTTACATCCGGCCAAGAAATGTATCCCATTAGGCAATTAAAATAAAATACAGCTGCCTAAGTATTTAAAAAAAGAATTTCTAAGGTTGTGTGGAATGGCATTTCATCATCCAAATAATGAAAATTTCTTTATCTTGAGCAAAGAATGCTGAATTCCTAATTCTGATTACCACCACCCGACAAGACTGTAAACTTCTGCATTAAAACCCTATTAAAACACATACATATGTCAAAACCATATTTCCATCATGCAAATACATTTATAACAGCTCAGTAGTCATTCTTTGGGTCTCCTTAAAATTCTAAAACTCAGTTATTCTAACACTAATGCTGAATGACTTCAAGACCAAATCAGTCCTCTGAACCAAAGTGAAGTGTAGTAACGGAAACCAACAGGGACAGTACCAGTAGCAAGAGTGCACACCATTGTACCTGTTAGAGTACGCTACACCCCGCCCAACTTCTACACACTTGTGTACTACAGGAAGACAAATCTGCTATCAGAAGACTCATAGTATAGGCCACAGTGGGTATGGGCCGCACAACAACCAACTCTACACCCAGGCACATCTTACCATTTCTTTGTACATTCAACCATCAGCTCCTGGTAGGAGGCCACAAACTGGAACTTGGATGCATGTTTTCCCACACGCTGCAGTCTCTTCCAAACTGAAGCCATGACGATCAGTCAACACACTGGAGCAGTTCTGGGTTAGCAACACAGCAGCTTTAGTAAAGCAGAGGGTCCAAAGCAAAGGAGCTTTGCATGTATGTTTTTCTGTAGTTAAAAAACTAAACTAGAACTTGAAATGATGTTTGGGGTTCATAAGTCTTCTCCCTGTTTCACAGGGTAGATCCCATCTTAGATGAAAGGCCCAGTCAAGAACAGGATGATACACATGACAGGATGACTGAGAGGAGGTTCCCTCATGGAGACATCACCATGCCACCTCAGGGGCTATATGACGTGTATTCTGGAGGGCTGAAAAGCAAAACAAAGACAAAAAGAGAAAGAATATGAGGAGAGCAGCATGAAGTGACTAACCACCCGTGTTAGATAACGCTGCAGCCGACCACCTCAGTTCTCTGCATGTTTCTCAAACAATGAAACAAAACACAGATCTCAAAAGCCAGGAACATCAAGGATGTAAGATACCAAGGAAGAAATTACAATTCACGCCGAGGACGTGGAGCACCACCTCAAATAACCATCCTCAACAACAACCCAGAGACACGAGTCGGGGCCCGACCTTCCCCTCCCAGCATCACAGAAGGACGGGCAGAGCGGGAAAGTCTAGGGATGCTGTTTCATCTCCACCGCCAGTTAGAGGGAGGAGTGCAGTATTTTTAAATAAACTTTGTTTTTCAGCAGCCGATTAATTGCCCCGAGTCCGAGAATATGTGCTTAGAACAAACTGAGGCGAGAGGAGGAGTGCTGTTGTTCGGTCGGAGGGGGAAATGGATGGGGAACGCGGAGTGGAGGGAAATCTCAAGGCTGCGGGAGAGCAATGTCCCGGCTCCAGGCCACTTGGACGCTCCTTCGCCTTCGCTGCCAACCGGAGGGAAACGAAAACTCCTGCCTGGACGTGAAGCAATGACCAGCGGGGCAAGTGGACAGCGCGGGGCGCGGTGCCTCCCTCCCCCATTCTCCCGGGAACAGTCCGCCAGAGCCTCCTCTCCTCTGGCACAGAGCCCAAACCCCTGACCCCCAGCAGCGGCAGGCGGTGGCCCGCCGCGGTCCCTGTCACCCAGAAGATGCCAGAAGACCCCAGCCCAGTCCCCGAGCCCCAGCCCCTCCGGTCCTCCACTCCCGCCTCCTCCTCACACCTCTAATCCCGCTGTCGAGCTGAGTCTGGCCCCGTTCCCTCCTCAGAGCCGCTCCTTCGTCGCCGCCGCAGCAGCAGCCGCCGCCGCCGCCACCGAGTCCTCCATCCCTGCCGGAGCCACATGGAACAGCCAAGCCAGCCGCGGCGCTCGAGGGAGCCGGGGTCTGCAGCCCCTCAGGCGGACGGCGCCCCTCACGCCCGCCCCCTCCCTGACAGATCGCCCTGCGACCGTCCCCCACCCTACCGAACCCTGCCAGAGCCGCCGCTCAGCGCCCAGCACCCCCTCCCCCGCCTTCCTCCTCCGCCACCATCATTACCTCCCCCGCCGCACCTCTCACACTAACCCTACCCACGGCAGCTCAACCTCCGTCCGCCCAGCCGCCATTGGCCAGGCGCCGCGCGTGCCCCGCCCACCTTGGCGGCCGGGCCTTAGCGAAGCTGGGACGCCTCATTGGCAGATCCGTGTGCCCATTCCAAGGGCTCCACCCCCTAGGTCGGGGTGGGGGGTGTTTTCCCTCAGCCGAAACGCGGCACAAGGTCTACCCTTCTTTTTAAAAAAAACTGGAACCCTCTAAGGACGATCCCGCCCATGCCCCTGATTGGCTTGGAGAGAACCGCGATAGGCGGGAGGAGCAAGAAGTGTTTATGGTGAACTAAAGGGTGATTGCAGAAGGTGAATGTCCATCAAAGGCGCGGCTGGTGCGGGGCGGGGTTTCTGGCTTCGTTCGTGGATAGCAGAGCTGGGGACTGGCTTTTAGCCGCTGTGAGCCCTGCGGTTGCTGTTGCTCTCTCTCCAGCTGTCTTATCCCCGCCCTAGGACCTGGGCGCGCCCTCTCTGCCGCTAGCAACTAGGGTTTTTGCTCACACAACCTTTTTTTGTTTGTTTTTAAATCCGATTTCTCCTGGGGTTATATCCCTGACAAATGAAGTGATGACCCTGCCAAGGCCCCACGCCCAGCGTTCAGTCAAATGGTCCTCAGCGGGATTCAATAAGCTGAGCTAAACACAAAATGTACTGAGTACAAATTCTGCTTGTTCTTGTTCTTAAGCATCTCTTAAATCTTGGTTTCTTATCTTCGGTGTCGGTCTCTTTTTTTTTTTTTCTTCCTCCCTGGTAAGAACTGTGGACGCAATTGGGAGTGGCTGGCATAAGAAAACAGTGGCTAAAGGCAAGGAGAGAATGAAATAACCTAAAGACAGAGAGCAGGGGCGCTTAACCTTGTTAAAAGAGCTAAGGATTCTCTTGGGAACGGGAAAGCGACAGACATTTTCCCAAGGTAGAGAAAATGTCCTATCATAAATCACAAACATTTGCTTTCAGTTTTAGGTGGTTCACAGGCTTGTGTTGTAAAGAGGACAACGAACGAAATTTCAGGGGAATCCTAACATTTAAGGAGCATGCAAAGTAAAATGAGAAAGAGACTGAAAACAAATGGTCAGGAAATAAGAACAACCAACGAGCAATGGGCAAATGTTTTGGGAAAAAAAGAGAGGTAACATATGAAAAGAAAACAGGCATCATAGGCCCTGGAAACAGTTAAGGGTCATTCTTCATCTTACTAAAGTCAGACAGCAAAGTGCTGGGCAAACTAGCTTGAAAGCTTTTAGGGCCTACGGAAAGATTCTTTGAGAGAGAGGAAGGGAGGGTAGTGTTAGGTGAGAAATGGGAATATCTATAGACACTGAAGGGCACAGGAAAGTGGAGAGACAGTGCTGAAGAATCAGGTGGAGACAGATGGACGGCTTGAATCCAGTATCTAATTTTATTTCCATTTTCAATGAAGAAAATGATCTAATGATACCATAAGAACACTGTGCATTTTACAAAAGGGGAGGTGGCACAGTTATTGCTTATTTTGTATAGTCTTATTTCTAAAATACTAAGATAACCTTAATAATTATATTGATTGCTATTTGTGTGCACCTTAGAATGTTCTAATGTCCTTCCTGAGTGGTTTACTAAGTCACTACAAGCTACAGTCATTATGATCTCATACAGTAATATATTCTGCATCATTAATAGACTTTAAGAGTGTGGAGCTTTTTTTAATGGCTAATTTATAGAAATGATCATAAACTATTTTCATCCATCGTGCCCTTCAGGAACAACCCATATGATGATCAGAAGATTTTTGGAACCTATTTATTATTGCGCTTCATGACTTTTCAAACTTTATCATGTGGTTATCCTGGCTTCTTTTAATACTTTTTCCATTCCTCAGAGAGAGATTTCATTGTGAAGAAATTATCTTAAAAGTAATGAGTTTTAAACAATGAGTATCTTTCAAAGAAAGAAAGGAAAGGAAAAAGGGAGTAGGATCCATAGAGAATCTTCTTCAAGTTATAAAAAAAAATTGTAAATGTTGACTGTAAAAAGACAACTTTTCTTTTTAAGGGAAAATTTTTCTTAAGTGTAAACTCTTCTTTTTTCATTCTAGCCGCTAATACAGCTAAGAAACCAAGATTAGAATGATTTACTGAATGAGTAAAGGAGTTAAAAACAGACCTTGACACTGTTCCGCTGCTGAGTTCAAGTTCACAGGCTGTCTCCCTGAGGATCTACAGAGCAGCTACTTCTTACACCATAAATTATTTTAAAGGTGCTGTGGCGTAGCGGGTAAGGCCACCGTCTGCAGTGCTGGCATCCCATATGGGTGCTGGTTCAAGCCCTGATTGCTCCACTTCCAATCCAGCTCTCTGCTATGGCCTTGGAAAGCAATAGAAGATGGTCCAAGTCCTTGGGCCCCTGCACCCATGTGGGAGACCTGGAAGAAGCTCCTAGCTCCTGGCTTTGGATTGGCGCAGTTCTGGCAATTGCGGCCAATTGGGAAGCGAACCAGTGGATGGAAGACCTTTCTTTCTCAGCCACTCCTTCTTTCTCTGTGTAACTCTTTCAAATAAAATAAATAAATATTTTAAAAAGTATTTTAAAACAAACTGCTAATTAAATAGATTGAAGAATCTTTAAAAAGAGTATTTTAAAATCCTTAGGTATATTTAGATGATAATTATTAAATACTCACTACTGATCATGTTAAATATTTTTTATAAAGATTTCTATTTATTTATCTGGGAGGTAGAATTACAGACAGTGAGAGGGAGAGACAGAAAGAAAAGTCTTCCGCCAGTGGATCACTCCCCAAATGGCCACAACAGCCAGAGGTGAGCTGATCTCAAGCCAGGAGCCAGAAGCTTCTTTCAGATCTCCCACGCACTTGCAGGGACCCAAGCGCTTGGGCCATCTTCTACTGCTTTCCCAGACCACAGCTGACAGCTGAATCAGAAGAGGACTATCCAAGACTAGAACCGGTGCCCATATGGGATGCCGGTGCCACAGGTGGAGGATTAACCTACTACGTCGCAGCGCCGGCCCCTAAATATTTTTAGTAGTACATAAAAGTTGCAGTCTCTGTTCTCAAAGAGTTTTTGGAAACAGATGACTGGCATATACGGAAGAAAGTAACACAACTGACCCAACCTCAGTCCCAGTTTCTTACTCTGGTAAACGATCATGCATACCTTTCTAAGATGTTGAGAACATGAAGACATGAATATAAAGTGCCTAGCACATAATAAACAGTCAAATGGTAATTGATAGTATATACTATTGTGTTTTGCAACAAACATAAACAGACAAAAAAAAAAAACAGACCTTCAGGAATACTTGAGCAATGTGAGTTCTGAGTTGGTACCAAATATCATGATTTCAAGGAGTAAAGATATTCAAACAATACTTTTAACATTGTTCCTCACCCATTAATTCAGTGGATAGCAAGAGTGGAACATCAGTAATGTAGATGGAGTCAAGATTTTATAATACTTAACTAAGAATGAATTTACCCTTAATTCTTTTTTTTTTTTTTTTTTTTTTTTTTTTTTTTTTTTTTGACAGGCAGAGTGGATAGTGAGAGAGACAGAGAAAGGTCTTCCTTTGCCGTTGGTTCACCCTCCAATGGCTGCCGCGGCCGGCGCACCGTGCTGATCCGATGGCAGGAGCCAGGTGCTTCTCCTGGTCTCCCATGGGGTGCAGGGCCCAGGGACTTGGGCCATCCTCCACTGCACTCTCTGGCCACAGCAGAGAGCTGGCCTGGAAGAGGGGCAACCAGGACAGGATCCGGCGCCCCGACCGGGACTAGAACCCGGTGTGCCGGCACCGCAAGGTGGAGGATTAGCCTAGTGAGCCGCGGCGCCGGCTACCCTTAATTCTTATGACCATCCTTTTCATCATTGATTAGCTGGGATTTTTGGCATATTGGAAGTTATCTTCTTTAAAGCTGCATTGCCACTCTTCCAGGATTGCCCATTGTGTTTCTGTCATTTCCTAACCCCTATTTACTCAGGTTTGATTTATCATCTTCTTCCATCCCAGGCTTAATCTGAATGTAATAGGCATATGGATTGGATTGAAAGTATGTTAACTGTCTTGTCTGTTTGATTCAGGTTTTTGTCTGCAAAATTTTATAGCTGATTTATGTAAGAGGAGGTTCCACAATTTAAATAATTTCAATTTTGTTTTTAAATACCACCACACTTGGAGCTGGCATTGCAGTGGGTTAAGCTTGTGATGGTGGCATCCTATGTGAATGCAGGTTCTAGTCCTGGCTGTTCTACTTCTGATATAACTCACTGCTAATGTGCCTGGGAAAGCAGTCAAAGATGGTCCAAGTCCTCGGGCTCCTGCTACCCAAATTGAGAGACCGGGGTACAGTTCCTGGTTCCTGACTTCCATCTGGCACAGTCCTGATTATTGAGGCCATTTGGGGAGTGAACCAGTGGATGGAAGAAATGTGTGTGTGTGTGTGTGTGTGTGTCCCTCTCTCTGCCATTCTGCTTTTCAAATAAATAAAAGTAAATCTTTAAAAAAAAATCACCACACTTAAAATGAAAAATGCATATGAAGAATTAATTGGAAAATACTATCGGGAAATTTCAAATCATCTCTACCATAACAATTTTGAAAATGACAGACATTATTTTCAGTGAGGCTGCTTTTCTTTCTTTCTTTCTAAGATTTATTTATTTATTTGAAAGGCAGAGTTACAGAAAGGGGGGGGGGGGGGAGAGAGAGTCTGTTTCATTCCTCAGATGGCTGCAACAACCAGGACTGGGCCGGGCCAAAGCCAGGACCATGGAACTCCATCTGGGTCTCCAATGTGGGTGTCAGGGACCCAAACACTCGGGCCATCTTCTGCCACTTTACCAGGTGCATTAGCAAGGAGCTGGATCGGAACTAAAGCAGCCATGACACCAACCAGTACCCATATGGGATGCTGGCCTCACAGGCAGTGTCTTAACCCATTGCACCACAACACAGGCACCTAGGCAGCTTTTCTAGAGACTATTTCAGTAATCCCCAAAATGGAGATTCTAGTTTATGAAATGCAACCATAGCCTTGAATTACTATCTTTCCTGGTGATAAAATTCTTATCTTTGGTTTTACAGTTTTTGCAATAAAAATTGTCAGAGGTATTATTGCAAGATTTAACTACTAATGGAATTTAGCTGTGACTTAGTCCTAGCAATAAGATTTACTCCCAGTAGCAGTACTGCAGGGTTTTGCATTGTTTTTTCCAGTTACCATAGCAGTTATACTATACACAATAATATTACTGCCATTTTTAACTGCTAATGAAATTATTTTAAACTCACAGCATACAAATTCACTCCCAGTAATCTAACAGCAGTTTTTATGTCCTTAAATATTCACAGTGGAAGTTAATGTCTTCAAAATTTTAACCAACAGTTTTTGTAGTGTTATTTCTCCAGGTATTTCTTTTCATCTTATGGCTTTTTGCCTCCTATACCCCCACCACAAAACACTCTCAGCATCACACCCAAAACAGGCCTTTGCTCATCATTTTTTGTTTTCAGGAAAAGACCATAACAGAATATAGAAAAAGAGGGAATTTCTTCTTGGTTTTTGAGTTCCAATAGCCTAGCCCATTAGGGAGTAATGAAATGAAATCCAATTACAGATCTGCACTCTTTAATACAATAATCTCTAGCTACATCTGAACCCTTCAAATACGGCTCATCCAAATTGAGATGTGCTATAAGGATAAAATATACACAGATTTCAAAGACTTAGTATGTAAAAAAGAATCTGTTATCAACAATTTTTAGCTTGATTGCATGTTGAATTGGTAGTATTTTGGATATATTAAGTATAAATTAAAAATTAGTTTCACCTATTCCTTTACCTTCTTTTTTCAAACATGTCCACTGGAAAATGTAAATTACATATGTGACTCATATTATGCTCCTATTGGACAGTTATGGTATAGACAATAGTAAAACTTCCTTTCGCGGAGATGGAAATGGACTTTCTGGGCTGCAAGGTGAAGAAAATTGAAAGGAACGTAAAGAAAGCCTAGATACTAGTGGATCTGAGAATGTGATCTACTCATATTCTCACCCTATTCTGGCCTAAGCTTTGGAGATGGGCAGCTGAATTTGCAGGATCTATCTATCTATGGAACCTGAGAGCTCAGAGAGATCATTTTCTACTTGTTAGAGCCCTACGGAGGCAACAAGACCCTTAAGAGAAGAAAAGGCTGGGCTAGATACCAAGCCCAGGCATGATTTAGGAGTGACACAGTCCAGTAGAACTTTCAGTGATGTACAAAATATTCCATAGATGACTGTCCAATAGAGTAGCCACTAGCCACTTCAGGCTACTGGGCACTTGGAAGGTGGTTAGTATAAGTGAGGACATTTTAAATACTTAATCTTAATTAATTTCAATTTAAATAGCCACATGAGGCTGGTAGCTGGTTACCATAATGGACAGTATAAACTTACATTGTATCATGGAATTGCTGAAAGATCAACACAATTCCCAGATATCCAAGAAGGTGTAGAGGCAGTGGAGAACCACTAAAGTTAGTAGCTTTGCTGATAGACCAACATCCACCCAGCAACCATCTGTGGGGCTGGCTGCTATTGAAGAGAGACATACACTGCTAATCTCAATGGTGCCAACATAGTGGGTGAGAAGCCAGGATCAAATGCTTCATCCCCTTGCCTGGTACTTTTCGGAGTTACTTCAAAAAATTCATGGAAAATGTTTATTATAAAAAAACCATGCTTACTGGTCTGCATCATCTTCTTAGCCTGACCCTTCACATTATTCAAGATAATTTTTTAATGGTAAAGTTCTAGTCTGTAAATACTGTGTGTGCCAAGGTAAATGCTGCTATCAGAAATAATTTACACATTGCAAATAAGAAGACCATAATTGGGATTTTTGCAGCAAAGATTTGAGTTGGAATTAGAAGTCTTTTCTGAGCAAGTCTTAGCTAAATTAAATAAATTCACCTGCAATAAAATCAGGAGAGATCTTTGACCAAAGCTTATTGGTCATTTTCCATGAAATGTTAAGGGACTTTGATGATTCATAAGGGGCAGACTGACCTTTGCTTCATTTCTTCTGTGTTTTCAATAATTGGAATAAATTCCAGGTAACCAGATATAGCATCCAGCCTGTGTTTTCCTCTGAACAATTCCTGGATGGCTATATTCAGTATGAACAACAGAACATAATTAATATCTTCTGAAATAATAACGCTAGACAGAAAAGGCAAAGAAAAATCAGTAGGAATTCATAATCTTGGAGGGCACTGAATACCCCCATGTGGTGTTAAATCAAAGCACTTCCATCTCAAACAGAGTAAAAAACAGCATCAAGCTGAAATCAGACAGAACCCCACTTACCAGGGCACTGTGCCGGAGTCGAGGGAACGCAGCTCTGTTGCTAAAGCTTGTCCCAAATGAGTAGAGCTGGAAATTTAACTCAGCTTTCAGAGGGCAACACTAACTCATGCACAGTGTGGTAATCTTCTGGGCAGGGCAAGACAGGGAAAAATTCTAGGGCAAGGGCAACTACACAGAAGCCAAAGAGAGCAGCAATATTATTCCAGGTCTCTCTTTTCACACCAGTCACCCAATTAGTGACCTGGCTTACAATAAGGAGAATGTAGCCTGCTAAGCAAAAAGGACTTCATAAGGACTGGTGAATATGAATATTACTTCCTATTCTTTTGTAACTCTTGGATGCTACTTTAAAATATTTCCAATAATGCATAATTGATCTCTTTCTCAAAGGGATAAAACTCAAGTATTGAACAAGAATTGTTTTCATTCCATTTTCTAAAGAAACCCTGATATCTTAACATTAAAGATAATGATCTTTGTCCCCTGAAATAAGTTTAATCCATTTCAGATACTGAATATAGTACTGTGCAGGGCTATACCCATTGAGAAAACTCATTGAAATAATTAGCTGGCATGCTCAGCATCCCATTTCTTTTCTTTTTAAAGAATTTTTTTTCAGAGTTAGAGCAACAGAGCTCCTACCCACTTGTTCATTCCCGCAAAGCTCACAACAGTCAGAGTGGGGCCAGGGCCAGAGCCAGAAGCCAGGAATGCTATTCAGGTCTCTCACGTGGGAGGCAGAAACTCAATTACTAGAACTATCACTGCTACTCCCCAAGGTCTTCATTAGCAGGAAGCTGGAACCGGAGCTAGGAATTGAAGCCAGGTACCCCAATGTGGGATATGAGCATTTTAATCACTAGATCAAACACCTGCTCCCATGTCACATTTTTCATTTCAAAAACATGCAAGCACCTTTCTCCTGATAACCAGGGTACCTCAGTTTAAAAAAGAGAGTATTACATGTGTGCCTCTTTCTGTCAAAAACACACACTACAGGGATATAGATTTAGAGGTCATAACTGAAATATTTAATTTTTTCTTGGACCCTGAAAGCAAGAATAGGAGGCATATTCTGCCCAATTTGTCTTATTTTTGTAGTAACACACTTCTTTGCTACTCACAAAGTTACTCTGTGTCTATGAGTTTACTTGTAATGCATTTTCTCCAGCCTACACCACAGTTTACAAAATAACAATTACCAAAATCCTAGTCAGTTGACAATGATAAATGCAATGATAACCTGCTGAGTACTTCTCCCTCATACATGAAATGCTATAACATCAAATTGATGCACTGCATGCCTAACGGTAACTGGTCTTCAACATTACATGCTGTGGGTATTTGTCATACCTGAGAATGTTATTTGGTCTAACAATTTTTCCAGTAGTTCATTCTACTTTCTCTTATAATAGTAACTTCAAGTTGATTTTACAAGCTTTAAAGCAACAAGGTAACTTATACCTATAACTGTGAATGATAACTTTATGGTTTTGATTTTCTTTGATAATTTTTTTAAGAAAAACCCATTCATCTTTTAACAAGTAGTTAATGAAATTATTAAGTTCAAGGCATTCTACTAGGTATTGGAAATGCAGCACATCAAAAGAGACAAAATCTTTACCCTCCTGGAGATCATTTTCCTCATCGATTAGAAATCATTTGTTTACTTTAAAAAAACTTGTTTAATAATGACACAAAATCTAATAGAGAAAAGTGTTATGAAAGACAACTACTGGGGATTAATATTAATAGATTACTCATTCAAACAAATCCAATTTTCAGATATTTACCATTATAGTTTTTTTGTTTATGGCTGCTTGTGGAAAGTCAAAGTCACATGTAGTCTTGTCAAGACATATACAGGTTTATATCTATATTTGCATGGGAGTCTTGCTTGTAACTTATATTTATTTATTTGTAGTATCTATATTGCAATTTTTATGTTTTATTGCCTAGAGACATTGATCTACTTTTTAAGGATTTATTTATTTATGCAAGCCAGAGAGAGAGAGAGAGAGAGAGAGAGAGAGAGACTGAGAGAACTTCCAACCTCTGGTCTACTCCCCAGATAGCCACAACAGCCAGTGCTGAGCCAGGTAGAAGCCAGGAGCCAAGAACTCCATCCTGAGCGACCCATTAAATGTTAGTCAAAACAATCTGATTAAAACATTCCCTGAACCTCATGTGCAACTTTTAAGAGTGTAATGGTTATTACTGATATGAGAGGGTTTTAAGAAATACACACCCATCCTATTTCATTTCTTTTACTTCATTAAAATAATTATAAAAAATAAAAGCCTATTTTTATTGCTCTTAGAATTTTTTTTAAGATTTTATTTTTATTTGAAAGGCAAAGCTAGACAGAGAGACAGAGACAAAAAATGTTAGACAGAGAGGCATCCATTGATTCACTCCCCAAATGGCTGCAACAGAGCTTTTGCCAGCTCTCCTACATGGGTGCAGGGACCCAAGCAGTTGGGCCATTTTCTGCTGCTTTCCCAGGCTCATTACCAGAGAGCTAAACAGGAATTGGAGCAGCAAGGACTCAAACCGCACCCATATGGGATGCCAGTGCTGTGCAGAGGCATTATCCACTCTGCCACACAATGTCCCCTACTTAGATATTTTAACACTCTTCTTAAATGTCCTTAAATGAAAAATAATTAAAAGTTGGTTTTATCTCATGTGTTCCATGATTTTTAAAACATAAAATTACATTCATAAAATAAAAATGAGAATAAATAAATTTGTTAGTATAAAGATTATATAGTATTTTTAAAATTTTATTTTTTTGTAATGAAAATTATTAAAACTGTGTAAGTGTAGTTTATGAAGATATTATAGAGGTCATCATTATGTACTCTAAAATGTTTTAAAAGCTTTCTAGCTATAGTTTCATGTCTAACTGGTGCAAATGGAAACTCTCCCAAAATAAATCCAATTCTGATACATTAATGTATTGTGGGTTTTTTTTTTTTTTTGATCCATTCTCCCCATTTTGGGGACTGATTAAAGCATCTTCTTTTTCACAAAGTATTCTTCAACTAGGAATGTCTTCTCTTTTTTATAGCATAAAAAGAAAGATGAGTTTCATGGGCACTTTTTATGTGTTGAAAATTGCTTGGGCTGCTTTTCACCGAAGCCAGGAGCCAGGTGCTTCCTCCTTGTCTCCCATGTGGGTGCAGGGCCCAAGCACTTAGGCCATCCTCCACTGCCTTCCTGGGCCACAGCAGAGAGCTGGACTGGAAGAGGAGCAACCGGGACAGAATCCGGTGCCCTGACCGGGACTAGAACCCGGTGTGCCAGCACCGCAGGTGGAGGATTAGCCTATTGAGCTGCGGCGCCAGCCACATAATACTCTTGGCTTTTATCTGATTCAGTCCTGGTCATTGGGGCTGTCTGAGGAGTGAATCAGCAGGTGGATGATCTCTCTCTCTCTTTCTCTCCCTGTCTCTCCATGTTCCTGTAACTCTACCTTTCAAGTCAATAAATTTTTTTTAAAAATGTATTAAAAATGCATAAGCCTTAAAGGCCTCAAGAAATTTAAACTTGAGGCCAGTGTTATAGCATTGCAGGTAAAGCTGCTGCCTAAAACACCAGCATCCCATGTGAGCCCTGGCTCATGTCCCAGCCTGGGAATAGCAGCAGAAGATGGCCCAAGTGTTTGGGCCCCTGCCACCCATAAGGAAGACTAGGATAAAGCTCCTGGCTCTGCCCTTTGGCCTGGCCCAGTGCTGGCTGTTGCAACCACCTGAGGAGTGAACCAGTAAATGGAAGTTCTCTCTTTCTCTGTCTCTCACCCTCTCTTTGTATCTTTAACTTTCAAAATAAATAAATACATCTTTTATTAAAAAAAAACTTTAAACTTACTTAAAATAAAAATGTACGGCTCACAGAAATGTAAACTATAACAAATGAGGTATCAGATAAATTATTCAGGTAACAATCTAAGACAAAATTAAGAGATCTATGTAATCAATTATTGTCTTGTAATTCTGAAAAAAACTCAAACTAGTTATGGTAAAGCACACAGAACATAGGATGAGGCTGAGAACAGGGTTACTGTTGCAGCTCTACTGCTATCTAATCACATCATCCTATGAATGCACATCATTTCTCTGGTCAGTGGGGAAAAAGGAGATATATATATAATAAATATCACACATATATACATAATATACACACGTGATATATATATATATATATGAAGAATCTTCAAAAAGCTTATGGAAATGTATATAATAAAAAATATATATGAATTTCAAAATTTTTACATCGAAATAAACTTACATTTCCTTTAAAAATAAGCATTTTAGGGGCCGGCCCCATGGCATACTAGGTTAATCCTCCGCCTGTGGCACTGGCATCCCATACAGGCGCCGGGTTCTGGTCCCAGTTGCTCCTCTTACAGTCCAGCTCTCTACTGTGGCCTGGGGAGGCAGTGGAGGATGGCCCAGGTCTGTGGGCGCTGCACCCGCATGGGAGACCAGGAGGAAGCACCTGGCTTCTGGCTTCGGATCGGCGCAGTGTGCCGGCCATAGTGGCCATTTGGAGGGTGAACCAATGGAAGGAAGACCTTTCTCTCTGTCTCTCTCTTTCACTGTCTAATTCTTCCTGTCAAATAAAAAAATAAAAATGATATATAAAAATAAGCATTTTAATTCTATTTTCCATGAAATTTTTGAAGTGTGCTCATATGACATATGTGACATATATGACACATGTATATATATTCACATATTTTGTATACACATATTTCAAGTTAACACAAGCAGAGTCTATTTTAGGACTATTGATAGAATTATTAAGAAAGTGCAGCTCTTTATTTCTTTTCTTTTTTTTTTTTTTTTTGACAGGCAAAGTGGACAGTGAGAGAGAGAGACAGAGAGAAAGGTCTTCCTTTGCCGTTGGTTCACCCTCCAATGGCCGCCGCAGCCAGCGCGCTGCGGCCGGCGCACCGCGCTGATCCGAAGCCAGGAGCCAAGAGCCAGGTGCTTTTCCTGGTCTCCCATGGGGTGCAGGGCCCAAGCACTTGGGCCATCCTCCACTGCACTCCCTGGCCACAGCAGAGAGCTGGCCTGGAAGAGGGGCAACCGGGACAGAATCCGGCGCCCCAACCGGGACTAGAACCCGGTGTGCCGGCGCCGCTAGGCGGAGGATTAGCCTAGTGAGCCGCGGCGCCGGCCAAAGTGCAGCTCTTTCCTCTGGGACTGGTAATTATAAAGGTAAGAGTTCTGGGGCCGGCATTGTGGCACAGTGGATTAAGCCACCGGTTGCATTACTTACACTGTCAGCATCTGATATTGGAGTGCCAGTTCAAGTCCAGCTGCTCTGCGTCAGTTCCCTGCTAATGTGCCTGGGAAGGCAGCAGAACGTGGCCCAATTTCTTGGGCCCCTGCCACCCACATGGGAGACCAAATGGCCCAGACCTTGTTGTTGTGGCCTTTTGGGAGGTGAACCAGCAAATGGCAGATCTCTTTCTCTGTCACTCTACCTTTTGAATAGATAGATTAGATGATAGATAAAAAATGATAGAAGATAGTTATGGCAGGTAGGCAGATAAATGATAAATCTTTAAAGGTAAGACTCCTGAGGCCAGGGATCCCCCTCTAGAATAGTCCACCTGAGAAGAAGACAAGAAATGATGTGTAGAAAGAGTTGTTTCATTTTCTTCATTTGTTCCCTTCCAACTCTAATTCTGATTTTCAAATGTCTGCCCTTAACTCATAGATACATGTGACCAAAAAAAAAAAAAAAAAAAAAAGCCACTGAGAGTTTCCCCACAGTTGTTTGTTTCCATTACAACAATCTAGCTTTTGCTGTCCCCAGAGGCTTTTCTTTTCTCAGCTAGGAGGATACTTTTGATTATTTTCGTCTAGTGTTAATTTTCTGATTGACCACTAATTGAAAGCTTATAGTCACATTTCCTTTGATAAACATGAAGTCAGAACACTGTCTGTTAGGAACATGGAGGATATTGTTTCTAAATGTACCAATTCCTAATTCAATTGTCTATACACAGCACCAAAAGGGAGCGTAATCATAATTCAATTTAAAAAGCATTAAATTAACATCATATTGCTCTTTCTGGTAATACTGTTTATAACTTGTGGCACTCTTGACTATAGAGTTCAATGTTTTCCAGTATGAATGCTTAGTTTGTTTGAACTCTCTTAAGAGCCAGTTATGATTTGCAATGATTTCTTTCATGTTCTCTGATGATTAAGAATACACAAACAACCATACACAAAAATTATCATAAATCAATCATCAGCTTAAATGTTAACAGCTGAAATTTAAAAACTCTTAAAAGAAAACAGGAGTAAATCTTCATGACCCTGGGTTTGGCAGTGACTTTTTATATATAAGAAAAACATGAATAACCAAAGAAAAAAAAGCTCAGTTGAAATTCATCAAAATTAAAAATTTATACTTGAAAGATACTTCAAGAAAGTGAAAAAAAATGCCAACAGATGTGAGAAAAGATTTTCAAATCATTTAATTGAAAAGATACTTGTATCCAGGATGTATAAACTATTACAACTCAATGGCAAACAAGTAATCCAATGTTAAAATTGGCAGAGGGCTTAAACAGACATTTCTTCAAAAATGTAAATGATAAAGAAACACAGGAAATGATGCTCAACAGCATTTGCTATCAGAGAAATGAAAATCATTGAGATGGTTAACATAATAAAAAGTGTTGATGACAGGTCAGCAAAACTGGAGCCCTTGTATATCACTTTGGAAAACAATTTGGCAGTTACTTAAAATGGTAAACATGGGGTTATCATATGGTAACTCAGCAATTTCAGTTCCAGAAATGAAAGCATATATCCACCCAAAATTTGCACAGAGGTATTCTTGGATGTATTATTCATAAGAATAAAAATGTAGAAACAACCCAAATTCCACTAGCAGATAGATAAATAAATTATGGTGTATCTATACGATGGAATATTATGCAACAATGAAAAGGGAGGAAGTATTGATTCATGCTACAACACAGATAGTTGAAAACATTATGCCAGTGACAAAAGATCACATATTGATGACTCCTTTTCTATGAAATGTCCAGAATAGGCAAATCTATGGAGACAGAAAGTAGATGAGTGATTGCCAGGGGTTTGGGAAAGTGACTGCTAATAGGTATAGGATTTCTTTTTGAAGTGAGAAATACTCTAAAATCAGATGATGATGAATGCACAATTTCTGTGAATATACTGAAAACTATTGAATTGAACTGTGCAAAATCAGGGCCAGCACTATGGCACAGTATCTGCAGTGCCAATATCACATATGGCACCGATTTGAGTCCTGGCTGCTCAACTTCCTATCCAGCTCCCTGATAAATGTGCCTAGGAAAGCAGCAGGAGATATCACAAGTCAATGGTACCCTGTACCCACATGGGAGACCCAGAAGAAGCTCCTGACTCCTGGCTTTAGCCTGGCCCAGCCCTGGCCATTTGGGGAATGAACCAGTGGATAGAAGATCTCTCTCTGTTTCTCTCTAACTCTGCCTTTCAAATAATGAAATAAATCTTAAAAAAAAAAAAATTGGGGCTGGGCCTGCACTGTGGCATAGCCAGTAAAACTGTTGCCTGTAGTGCCAGCGTCCCATGTGGGCACTGGTTTGGGTCCCAGCTGCTCCACTTCCAATCCAGCTTTCTGCTATGGCCTGGGAAAGCAGTAGAAGATGGCCCAAGTCCTTGGACCCCAACACCCTCATGGGAGACCAGAAAGAAGCTCCTGGTTCCTTGCTTTGGATAGGCTCAGTTCCAGCTGTTGTGGCCAATTGGGGAGTGAACCAGCGGATAGAAGACCTCTCTCTCTCTCTGCCTCTGCCTCTCTCTGGCTCTGCCTTTCAAATAAATAAATCTTTAAAAAAAAAAACTACCTGGGCAACATTTATGATATTATTAAGATCTCAATATGGCTATTAATAAAATTAAAGAAAATAGAAATGCACCACTGTTCAAATGAATTTATCATATATCCTATATCCATAATTTGCCAGCATTTGTTAAGATAACTTAAATATGCTTGAGAACTCAGCACAATATAATGTCCTATCACAGAAAATTTTTTAAGATTTTATTTATTTATTTGAAAGTCAGAGTTACGCGGAGAGAAGGAGAGGCAGAGAGAGAGAGAGAGAGGTCTTCCCATCTGCTGGTTCACTCCCCAGATAGCTGCAATGGGCAGAGCTGCGCCAATCCAAAGCCAGGAGCCAGGAATTTCTTCCAGGTTTCCCACATGGGTACAGGGGCCCAAGGACTTGGGCCATCCTCTACTGCTTTCCCAGGCCGTAGCAAAGAGCTGGATTGGAAGTAGAGTGGCCAGAAGTTGAACTGGTGCCCATATGGGATGCTGGCACTATAGGCGGCAACTCTACCTGCTGTGCCACAGCACCAGCCCCACAGAAATTTAAAATACCATTGCAATCCTTACACTTAGAGATCAGAGATGTGGGTTCTAGATTGGAGATGTGGGTTCTAGTGGAACAAATCATTGTGTTCTAACAGCTTTTTTATTCATCTTTAAAATTAAGTCACTAGATAAGAGAGTTTTCAGATGAATAATAAGTTGAGATCTAGAGAAGTTTGAAGGCAAAGATTGTTAGTTGCCTCTCAATACCCATTTTCCTTTTCTTCTCTAGCAATAAGAATCCCAATTTCTTGCTAACCCATTTTCACTCAGCTAAAGACTTTCTTTACATCTTTTACGGCTAGATGTGGCTATGTGCCCAAGTTTTGGCTAAGTTAAGCATATAATGTCTAGGAATTTTCCTCAAAGGAAGAGAGTATGCTTTTCCCTGCCCCTCCATCCTTATTGATAGGATATAGATGGGTTGGCTAGAGCTCTAGCAGCCCGGTTGGCCATGAGGATGAGGGATGACAAAGAAGTAAGCTGAAAAGAAACATGGGTCACTCACAAACTTGTAGAGCTACAACATTTGCTCTCAACTGCCTATCACCAGACTTCTATATGAGACAGAATTAATCATATAAGCAATTGTTTGTTTTGGTTATGTGTAAAGTAATGTAATTCTAAATAATATACTGAATTTATGATGAGTAGAGAAGGAAAGGAAGCTTAGATTAGCTTGGGGAAGGAAAATGTACTTGTTTTCAGGCCGGCGCCGCGGCTCACTAGGCTAATCCTCCGCCTAGCGGCGCCAGCACACCGGGTTCTAGTCCCGGTTGGGGCGCCGGATTCTGTCCCGGTTGCCCCTCTTCCAGGCCAGCTCTGTGCAGTGGCCAGGGAGTGCAGTGGAGGATGGCCCAAGTGCTTGGGCCCTACACCCCATGGGAGACCAGGAAAAGCACCTGGCTCCTGGCTCCTGCCATCGGATCAGCGCGGTGCGCCGGCCGCAGCGCGCCGGCCGCGGCGGCCATTGGAAGGTGAACCCACGGCAAAGGAAGACCTTTCTCTCTGTCTCTCTCTCTCTCACTGTCCACTCTGCCTGTCAAAAAAAAAAAAAAATGTACTTGTTTTCAAAAGTTAAAACTGGGGCTGGGCCTGGGGCCTGGATACCAGGAAACCATATGGGCACCAGTTCAGCTCCCTGTTAATGCACCTGTGAAAACAGTGGAGAATGGCCCAAGTATTTGGCCCTGAGCTCACATGTGGAAGACCCAGATGAAACTCTTGGCTCCTGGCTCTGATATGGGCTAGCCCTGGATGTTGTCGCCATCTGGGGAGTGAACTATGAGATGGAAGGTCTCTGCCTCTCCTCTCTCTCACTGTAACTCTGACTTTCACACAAATAAATAAAACATTATAAAAAGTTAAAGCCCTTTTTGGATGGAGCAACTTTCTAAATTAGACTGAGCACACACAAAGGGGCTCCTGATTTGATCTTCTGAAAGTTTGCCGACAATGCAGACACCTAGAACAGTACAAATGCATGTCAACACTGCACCTGCATTTTCATATCATTTCAGCATTTTCGTATCAGTTGAGATCAACTATAAAATTCCGAATACTTGAAACTTTTAAATTTGATTAGTTTGTAGGAAGAAGGCAGTATCTTTCCTTTGAAATAGGTTTCAGTGGGATTCTAAATATTTTTCAGTCTATCCCAGTTTCCTAACCTTAACTAAATCTGTATGGTTAGTTGAGCATTTGCTCAAAGGACATAAGACCAAAAGTAACAAAGTTTAAAAATTAGGCGTTCTTGGCTACTAAAGCATTATGTGGCTGTATAACTGCTCAGTATTTGTTTACAATCTATTCAGTCTTTTCTGATAATTATTTTGAATTATTCAACTCAAAAACTAGTTCTGAAGACACATGCACCCCATCATTCCCAGTTGGAATTTCTCTGCTACTCTACTAAGTGCCACCTGGCAGGTGATTCTTTAAGTCAGTCTGCTTTCACAATTTCAACTTCAACTATCATGGACAATACCAATGTGATTAAAAAGTAGATTTATTACATTCTGTGATAAAGTTTCTTGACTTATATAACTTTAAAAAGTGCCCATGCAAATTCTACCATATGAATACAAAAGACTGATGATAAATCTTTCTCTTCCTAAAGTTACAAAATCTTCTTCTTAGTGATAACTATAAGTTTTTCTGTGTATACTTTATCATTCATGCTTTAAGGACTAAAATCTCACTTTAAACACACAGTCAAATAGGCAAAAACTGGTATCATTAGGAAAAAGGATTTGATGATAGTGTAATCATAAGTAACCAGAAGGCTTGGACTTTTTTAAATGACAATAAATGCTTACCAATAAAATATTACTTTAATAATAGCAGAGATTTTGTCTCAGGAAGATATATCAAAAGAGATCCTTAACTAGCCTTCTTCTGTTTTCTTTCTATCATGCTTGATATTTTCTCTATTAATGTTACCTGTACTGTTATTTCTCATTTCAGCAGCTCACTAAGGAGGCACTGCAATTTCTCTGTTTCAATCAGTTCAGTTGACTTGAGTTTTACTGTATGGAAGGATTCTTTTGATAAAAATAACCACATGGAGCCAGCACTATGGCATAGCGGGTAAAAACTGTCAGCTGTAGTGTGGGCATCACGCATGGGCGCCAGTTCTAGTCCCAGTCGTTCCACTTCAAAGGCAGCTCTCTGCTATGGCTTGGGAAAGCAGCAGAAAATGGCCCAACTCCTTGGGCCCCTGCACTCATGGGGGAGACCCTAAGGAAGCTCCTGGCTTCAGATCAGCCCAGCTCTGGCCATTGTGGCCAATTGGGAAATGAACCAGCAGATGGAAGACTTCTCTCTCTGCCTCTGCCTCTCTCTAACTCTGCCTTGTAAGTAAACAAATAAATCTTTAAAAAATGACAACAGATTTTGAAGATTTTTTTTAAATTTTTAAATATTTGTGTTGGCTTAGTGTCTATTAAAAAAACAACAACATGCTTTATGCAATTCAGATTTACACACGCCATTCTAGGACTCCCACGCAAGCAGCAGATATGCACATCCTGGGCCGGTGCTGGGGCTCACTAGGCTAATCCTCCACCTGCAGCACCGGCACCCCTGGTTCTAGTCCTGATAGGGGCGCCAGATTCTGTCCCGGTTGCTCCTCTTCCAGTGCAGCTCTCTGCTGTGGCCCAGGGAAGGCAGTGGAGGATGGCCCAAGTGCTTGGGCCCTGCACCTGCATGGGAGACCAGGAGGAAATATCTGGCTCCTGGCTTCAGATCAGCACAGTGCGCCGGCTGTGGCGGCTGTTTGGGGAGTGAACCAACAGAAGGAAGACCTTTTTCTCTCTCTCTCTCTCCCCCTAACTCTGCCTGTCAAAAAAAAAAAAAAAAAAAAAAAAGAAAGAAAGAAAGAAGAAAAGATATGCACATCCTTACTTGGGGTTGTGTTAAAATGGCCTTCTCAAATTTCCTTCGTGAATCAAAGCCTGAATATTCATTTTGAAACTTGCAACTAGTCTTGTATCACTCTTTTCTTTTTTTTTTTTTTTTTTTTTTGACAGGCAGAGTGGACAGTGAGAGAGAGAGACAGAGAGAAAGGTCTTCCTTTGCCGTGGGTTCACCCTCCAATGGCCGCCGTGGCCGGTGCACTGCGGACGGCGCACCGCGCTGATCCGATGGCAGGAGCCAGGTACTTCTCCTGGTCTCCCATGGGGTGTAGGGCCCAAGCACTTGGGCCATCCTCCACTGCACTCCCTGGCCACAGCAGAGAGCTGGCCTGGAAGAGGGGCAACCGGGACAGAATCCAGTGCCCTGACCGGGACTAGAACCCGGTGTGCCGGCGCCGCAAGGCGGAGGATTAGCCTAGTGAGCCGCGGTGCTGGCCCTTGTATCACTCTTATGCAAAAAAATGGAGTATGAATTAATGCATAATATACAACTTGTGGAAAAGATGAAAAATATTGTTGCATTTTGATCTATTCATTTTAGTCATGTTTGGTTTCTTATGCTTTCTCAGTTATTAAGACTGGATACAAGGAAAGGCAAAATGACACGCAAAATAAAATAATTTGTACAATATATAGAAGGTAGTTGATAAATGCTAATTTCCTTCCTTTCTGTTCCTTGTAAGGGGAACACATTATATAATTTCTGATTAAATTAATGTGTAGGGAAAGAGATGGTGTTATCACTCTCGCTATCTGAAATATCCAATTTATATAACCAATATTAAATAACTTTCTTCAGTAATTCTCTCTCAAGCTAAAAATCAGAGCCTGAAAGACAAAAGTCTTGCTTTAAAATCTACTACTGGTTATATGACTTCACTGCTTTTGTGAGAGTCAAGTTCCAATGAGAAAGCAAGTCTTTTTCAGAGTCTACTTTCCCAAGAAAAGTCTCTCTTCTTTCAGAGGTAGGCACATCTAATACAAGTATTCTGTGTATTTGTTCATTGTTATAAGGAAGCCATCTATCAGCTTATTTCATTTGCAGATTTTGGCAGTAACTACTTTGAGACTGACTCAGTCTTTCTCTTTCCTTCAATCTATTCAACCCCATACTTTATAAGGACGCACTAACTCTCATCTTCTGGATGTTTTCACAGCCACTCTGCACAGATTCTGGAGGCTTTAGAAGCATCTTTAAAGGAATATCTTTCTTCATCTTTCCTCTTTGTGTTGGAATCCTTGTCAACCATTGCATAGAACATGGTTATCTCTTGAATTTAGATTGGCAAATCAATGGCTAAAAATGAAAAATCAGGAGAGCTCACTGAGAAATTATTATGCCATGTCATAAATAGATTTTTATTGAAGCTAGGTATAAATATCCAGAAAATTAGGCAAATAGTAAGTGGCTACTTGGAATTCCCAACTAACTTGTATGTCTTCTACTCAGAGGGCAAACTCACATATCACAGCTGTCGCTCCCCCTCTTCGTGGAGGAACGACACAGGACCCTGCGCTGTTCTTTCGTCTGCTCGGCCCTCCCCGGGTTTGCTGCTGGTTCTTCCCGGGTTGGCTACTATCCCTTCCACCTCCGTGGAAGGGCAGTTCCCCCTGGCCGCATTCCCCACTTCCGCAGGGGAGCGGCACACCGCCGGCTGGTTCTCTCGGGGGCTGCACGGGTTCCCTTAGATGTTCCCCATAGATGTTCCTCGTGCATGCCGTCTCTCTCCTCCTTTATAGTCCTCCTCCGCCAATCCCAACTCGGCTGCCCACACGCCGAGTACGCTGCTCTCCTCCAATCAGGAGCAAGTCCTACAGTTAATTGGTTGAACTGGAGGCAGCTGTGCGGAAGCTGTTTACTTCTCTCCCAGCGCCATATTGTGGGAGAGCAGATGCATAGAATAAGTCTTAATTTGAGTAACTTAGTCTAGTCCGGATTGCTCCCCACAACAGCTATCCATATGTTATCTGAGAACTGCAGGATCTCTGCTAGTACAGCTGGGATTTACCACTTCCCTTTTGCTAGAAGACTCCACAAAAAAAAAAACAAAAAAGGGATGGGACCAAGATAAACCACTACTTTCTGAATATTATTTCCAATCTTTGAAACAGGAAATCACCACCAATATAAAGGAATGAAAAAGGAAGATAGAATTTTAATAAAGGTTTACTTAGTTTTGTAAAGTAAAGAGGTAGTGATCACAGAAATGCAGTGTTTATAACTGGAAAAGATATTACAAAATATTCAATTTAATTTCTCTACTTAAGAATAAAAAAAGAGACTCAAGGAGAATTTGCATCTGATTCAGGTGACAACACTAGAAAGTAGGCAGCAGCATGGAGTGGTGGAAAGAGCATGGACTTTGTGGTCAACAGGATGGGTTTGAGGCCAGCTCTTCCCATTACCAGTTTCACGGTTTCTTCATATATTAAATGAGGTTAATAAGACCTGTCTTCTAGGGTTGTTGTGATGAATAAACGATATAACTTATAAAAAGTATTTAGAGCAGTGGCTGACACCTAGTGAGTGTTTACAAATATTATATTCATTATATCATTGCAGGAACTCTAAGCCAGGATGTTTTGATTTCAATTTCTTAAATTTATGTATGTATGTATTTTATTGATTTGAGAAACAGAGAGACAGAAGGAGGGAAAGAGAGAGAGCGAGAGAGCAAGTCCTCATTTGCTGGTTTATTCCCCAAATAACCACAACAGCCAGGTCTTCCACATAGATGGCAGGGACCCAACCACTTGAGCCATCTCCTGCTGCCTCCCAGGACGCACATTATCAGGAAGCTGGAATCAGGAACGGAGCCAGGTATCAAACCCAGCACTCTGATATGGGGTGCAGGTAACCCAAGCAGTGTCTTTCCTGCTACACCAATGCCCCCCCCCAACTCCAACTCTTGTACAGTGCACCACACCATTAATAGAGTTGGCCACAAGGAATAAACATTTGTCTAAAATGTGATTCCAAATGAAATAAATTGTGTGCAATAGCAAATAATGCTTTTAAAACACTAGCTAGTCATTAATGCAAGCAATGCTCAGTTCCACTTACTTTTCTCAGTGATTTTAGCTGTTTGCAGATGCACACAGCTCAGTACAAAGAAATGACACAAGGGACTTTTTGTCAGCAATATAGACGGCAGTACAAAGACAATTTACATAAGAACTTGCTGTTAACTGCATAGGGCATGTATTCATCATTTAGTGTGTTCAGTGCCCTATCTTTAGAGCTTCAGTGATCAGGGTAGACATTGCCCACTTACTTAATGTGGCTGTACTGAAAATATAGGGAGAGGACAAGGTAAAGGGAAATGTGGGAAATGCCACCTCCTATAACAATGGCCCTGGAGTTAAGAGTGCAGGATTAATACTGACTTATCCAGGAATAGTTGCTTCTGTCCTACAGAGTGGGTAAGACACAGATGACGTGAGGTATATTATTTACAGGTTGCAATCATGCATATTATTCCTGTCTCCCACAAAAGATTTAGCTAAGGTTAAATGGCTTCCTTTTCTTCGGTACAAAGCCTCACTTACACTATGCAAGTGGGTACTTCCACTATTGGTTTATAGGGGCAACACGAAAAGTTGCTCTCAAAAGTCAAATTAGGAATTGGGGCAGGGAGAGAAGTCCTGCTTTCTGTCCCTGTTGAGAGTAAAGTGACAAAGGGTTCACCTCCCACTGGAAAGTCAAAGAACAAGGCCCTTTTTACAAAAAGAACTTAGATTTTCTTATAATTTATTGCTTCAAAAGGTTATTTAAATCTTTCAAGCTGGAAGAATCTGGTTTTCAATCCTTCAGTCATGGTAATGATCTCAGCAGTAGGAAAGAAGGAATTCTGAAGTCCACCTCACCTGCCCCCAATCCCTAACCATAGTCCATAGTATTAAGCATGTATTCATTTGCTCTAGAATTTTAAAGCTGGAGAAAACGGTGCAGCAATTTATAACTCTGCAATATTAATATGGATTATGATCCAAAATGAGTTGAATTATGTCCCTCCAAAATTGACAAGTTGAAATCCTAACCCCTAGAACCTCAGTATGTGATTTTTTTTTTTAAACGGTCTTTGCAGACGTAATTGGTTAGAGGCCCTAACCCTGTACGACTAGTGTCCTCATGAAAAAGGGGCATCTGGACACAGACAACTACCCAGAGAGAACATCATAATAAGAAGAAGGCGCAATTTGGGTGATGCTTTCCCAAGCCAAGGGACATCAAAGATTGCCAGAACACCACTGGAACCAGGGGAGAGGGTTTGGAGCAGACCCTCCACAAAACCCTCAAAAAAGAAACAATGCTGCTGACAGCTCCATGAAAATCTGGCCTCCTCACCTCCAAAACTCTGAAACAAGTTTTGTTGTTTAAGTTATTCCATTTGTGGTACTTTATTACGGCAGCTCTAGAAAACTTTCTTTTTCTCTTTCTTTTTCTCTCATTTCCTCCCTCCCTCCCTCCCTCCTTCCTTCCTTCCTTGCTTCTTCCCTCCCCTCTTCCTTCTTTCTATCCTTCCTTTATTTCCTGAGGGTCTCAGTGGAAAAGAAGCCCAAAAGATAGGAATATGATTTTCCTTTGAAGTCATTGATAGGCTTTCACATTTTTAGTGTTAAGAAATTCCAATACTTGTTACAAAGCATGTCTATACCTGATTGTGACTTAAG